>NC_142157.1:27708956-28011081 GCF_024610735.1 Ursus americanus | reverse complement strand
GATAGTAGGCAAATCCAGCAACTTGGAATTCCACTTTCTAAAACCAATCTGAATAGAGCCACCTCTGAGTGTCTAAAATGCCAATAACAAGGACTAAAACTGAATGTCCGACCCGGTACCAATCCCAGGGGTCACCAGCCAGCCACCCAGGGCAGGATGATTACTTTCAACTACTTACGTCATGAAAGAGGAAATCATTTATTCATTACTACTCACTTACCTGCTGGAAATTTTTTCTGCCAAAATCACCATCTCTGGATTTACACAGTGCCCTAAGCATTGTAGAACATCCCTTGCTTCTGACAAGGCAACTTTGTTGTGGTCTAACAAACCACTTTAACACAGAGTGGGGTCACAAAATAATCATTTTATTATCTTTTATTCCTGTGTGATTGGTCAGTTGGGTAATTCTTCTGTTGTATGTAATGTCAGTTGGTACTACAGTCATTGGGCATGTCATCAGGCTAGAATATCTAAGCTGTCTGTCACAGAGGTGGTCGATGTCCTGAAGGCTGGGGTCAGCTGGATGCATGGGCTTTTCTCCATGTGTCTGTGTGTGTGTGTGTGTGTGTATAGTTCCAAAATCTTGATTCTTCATATGGCCTTTCCACATGCTCTCTCCATAAAGGTAGCCCAACTTCTTAGATGGCAGTTCAATACTCACAAAACCACAAAAAGAAAGTTACTAGATTTTCGTAAGGTTTGGACCCAGAACAGCCTCAGATTGTTTAAAGCATTTACATACCACCCCAGTTTCAAGGGGAGAGAAAATAAATTCTGCCTTTAGAAGGGAGTAAGGAGAAAAGAATTGTGCATCTTTAATCCATCAGAGAGGATGGCATTCAACGTCAAACCAAGAGCATTTGCCTCTATTCTAATGAGGGACAAAGCACATTGTGTTTGAGAGTCAGGATGTGGGAGGTAAAGAAAATAATGGCATGAGACTGGACCAGAAAAATCCGTGGTCTTACGGGACTCATTGAGTCTGTGGGACTTTATTATACATGATGTGGAAGGAAGCCATTAAAGAATTTTAGATAAGGAAGTTAAATAACTAGATTCTCACTTTTAGCAGGTTACCCTGGCTAGAATGGGAAATGGTTTGGAAGAGAGCAGGATTGGAGGTAGAAAGACCATTCAGTAAACCACTGTGACAACATGGAAAAGGGATGATGGCTTCTTAGAAAAGAGTGGGAAAGTAGAAATGAAGAAAAGCAGACTGCTTCAAAAGATATTTAAGCAATATAATCACAGACCTTATGATTGTTTAAATGTGAGTATACCAGTCTCTGGCTTGAATCCCTTGGTAGCTGATGATTCCATTACCAAGGCAGGAAACCTGCAGAAGCAGGTTTGGTGGGGAATAATCATTCGTTCTGTTTTGGATTTGTTGAGTTTAAGTTCCTGTGAGATAATCCAGATGAAAACGTTAAACAGGCAGTCATCTCCTTGAGTGTGGAGCCCAAAAGAGAGGCCTGGGGGTACAGAAAAATGTGGTGTCTGCAAACAATGAAATATAAAGTGGTTCAAATCATCAGATTCATATTCATAGCCTAGTGCCTCAGATACCTCTGGGGGATTACTCCCTATTTTGTAGGTCTCCCCAAGAACTTTAGTCACTGCTTGTGGCAACCACTTTTGCACTTAAGAGATTTGGCCAGGTGCAGCTTGACAGTTCCTGACTGTGGTCCCTGCAACAAACCATTGTCTCCTTCCCTGGGGCTTCTCAGAAGCTGTGGTGTATGGGATGCCTATGGGTATCTTCCCAGCAAGTGGGCAGGTCCACTCAAAAGTATAGGGAAATTAGAGTCCATGAGATTCCACTCAGCCAATGGAGGACAAAAGCGAGTAGATAAACAAATGTTTCCTGCTTTGATCCCATGGACAGAAACTTCTGAGATGCATTTCATACAATTCCTAAGAAGACTCAGGGTTGAGGGCCCATCATAGGCAACCCTGGAGATGATTTGATTACCTGTTCACTTGTTGACCTTCTTTCTCTGCTCACTCTTTTTGTCCCTCAGCCAGCACTTAGGGATCATTCTCAAATAAACTGTCTCCACAGAAGGTTGTCTCAGCTTCTCTTTCAGGAGAATCCAGGCTAAGACACATGGATGGTTTTTTTTTTTTTTTTTTTTTAAAGAACACAATGTTGATTAAAAAGAATAAGAAGAAAGGGTGAGATACATAATATTATACTATGCACTATACTACTAATGTAAACCAGAAGTACATACATGTACAACAAGTCCTATATTTTAAAGGATATATGTATATTTATCCATATATAGATACACATACATACAGAGATTTATATATATATATGCATGTATGTGTTTATGTGACATTTATATGTCTGTTTATATAAATATGTTTTAATATGTTTTAATATGTTTACATGTAAATTATATTTATATATGCATGAAGACATACATTTAAAACATTATAATGGAGACTTTTGAGGAGTTGGGAATGCAAGGAATTTGAAATAAAGGAGAGGGGGATAAAATTAGACAAAAAGGGGACACATAATGATACCAAGTTGAGACTTGAAAAATTATTTACTCAACTCATTACCCCTGAGGACCAGTTTTTTATGGAAAGACAGAGCAAGAGAGAGAAGCAGAAAGGAAGAAAAAGATGGACATGTCTCAAACAAAGGAAGATATTTTATACCAAAAAATATTCTTTAACTTCTTGATTATTTTTTGGAGAAACATACACTTAATAAGAAAATAAGAGGAGCGCCTGGGTGGCTCAGTCATTAAGCGTCTGCCTTCGGCCAAGGGAGTGATCCCGGAGTCCTGGGATCCAGTCCCACATCAGGCTCCTCCGCTGGGAGCCTGCTTCTTCCTCTCCCACTCCCCCTGCTTGTGTTCCCTCTCTCGCTGGCTGTCTCTCTCTCTGTCAAATAAATAAATAAAATCTTAAAAAAAAAAAAATAAGAAAAATAGGAGTATATAGAACTTTCTGGATGTCATCTACATCTGTGCTTAGACATCTTTTTCTGCTTATGGAACTACCGATTCTTAAGTATCTTGCTAGTCTTGATTGGCACTCTGGCTGCAGCACAGAACAGTTGACAATGTAGAATGGGGATGTTGTTGCCCTCCTAAATTCAGACTATTCACCTCATCTGATTTTACTTATTTCATCTGCTTATGCATTGTTTCTACTTGACCTGCTTGCTGAAAATATTGCTTACTGAGTTTGGGGGATATGATAAGGGAAAGACACTTTCTATCCTAAAATTAACAATGCTACTTTGCTTCTTCATACATAAGCATTTTGAATTTTCATCCAGCCTCTCTGGGTATTTCAAGAGCTACTATAATTATTTTGCCAGCATTTTAAAAATTTGCATTTGTTCTGCTTTTTTCTTAATGTGTGAAATGTTATCAGAAAAAAAATCTTCAAGGCAAATGTGGCCCGTGCTTCCTGATCCATTGGTTAGATGCCCAGTTTCCGTGTGCTCTTCGGTTAAATTCCCTTGAGAGAAGGGCATGTCTGGTGGTTGATTTGGCACAGATTCTATTTTCAAGAAAATAAAAGAGACTTCTGATCAAGAAAGATAATAGGACTTCCTATATCTATGGAGTGAGAGACAACATAGAGGGAATATGTATAATTTACAACAGCTGGATTGTCCTCTTGTAATTTATCTTTGCCCCAACAAATTAAAGCCTTCTCCTGTCACCAAAATGAAGGGGAAGGAGGGGCCTGGCCCTCAGTCACAGGTATGAACAGCAGAACAGGTGAGCTGAGAGCTGAAAAATCGAAACCTCAGCAGGGCTGTTTCCCAAGACAGCTTGCCTGAGGGCACATGGCTGCTGTCAGGCCTATAGAGGTTTTTAAGACGATCCCTAGTTCCAATCACTCATGTTTTTTCTCCCTAAATATTTAGTTGCGTGGCTAAAAAATTTATAAGTTTCGAAAAATTCCTTCAGCCTATTTAAAATTAGAGTTTCCCTGCTAAAAGGCAGATGACATAAAATTTCAATAAGCTCATTTGAAGTATCTCAGACTTTCCACAAAATTGTTTCCCCCCAGGGAGCACTAGACACTTTAGAGAAACAACCAGGTATGGCAGAAAGAACAATAGTTTGTAGGAGAAGGTGCTGTCAGAAATCTCATCTTTGCTGCTTACAAGCTGGGTGAACATAGAGAAATTTTTAAAATGCTATGAGGCTCTCCACATCTACAACAGTGGAGGCCATAATATTGATGTCTCTTAACATACAGCAGACTACCAGGTGCATAGTAGGGTTTTCCATTGTTACGTCTCTCTTCTTTCCTGCTACTCTGCTCCTTGCCTCAGTATCTAAGAGGTGAAGCCTTCATTCCTATTGACTGATAGCTTATCTAAACTATTTATGATTCAGTACCTTATCTGTACATTATCTTCTCTCTCCCTCTTACTCTTTTAATAAACCCTCCATACACTGCCTTTCTGTGTATGGGTGTGGGGGGCGCGGGGAGAGCATTGTACCTTCCAATACTAAATGAGAATGAGTTCTCAGTTGTGAAGAATTTTTGAAGTAGCCTATGCCTTTTTAAAATCGTACATACATACAGGGGTACTGTTATGATTATAAAAGTTATTCTATAATACACAAGTTGGAAAATGTGATACTCCTTTTCTTTCCTTCTTTTATTTATTTATTTATTTATTTTTTAATCCACCAAATTTAATCTACTCTGACACTACTCTCCTGGCTGGGAAAAAAAAATGCAGTCTCTGTCATTATCAAGGCGCCTTCATTCCTTCCTTTGTATGAGGTAAGAATCCTGGTCTTGCCTGGGTGCAGACCAGGTCCTGTGTGTAGAGTGCTGCCCATTCTCATCATCTTTGCATGGGGCACCATCTCCAGCTGTCTGCCAGCCATTGGTGCTCTGACTGAGCCGCTCCCTACAGGCTTTTGCGCTGCAGGAAGCCACCTAACTGCTCTCAGGACCTGCGTCCTTCAGCTCTATCTGAAGTTCGGCCATCTCTTGAGGGTACTTGTAATCCTTGCTGACCAGAACTAACAAAACCTTGCCATGGAGAAGATTTTTTCTAAATTCTCTCTTCCTAAGGTTGGCCCACATCAACCTCTTATAATTTAGACTTTTCTCAAAAACAGAAGTCTGGATGGAGATTGCCTTTTGAGCAACTGCCAATCTGTTTTTGACCAGCTAGCAACAAGTTGATAATAGCTCTTTGAAGGCAAAGACCTCATAACTCAAGAAAACAAAACATAGTTACATTTTGGGGGAGTGGGAGAGGGAAAATACCTCTCATCTCCTCCCTTCCTTCTGACTTCTTAAGTAAGGAGAAAATGCAAGAGTTAATCTCCCAATATGCAAGCTGACTTTTTTTGGCATCTTTTTAGGGTAGTACTTTACTAGCATGCAATAGATCTTAACAGGTTGTCTCTAATCCTTTTATTAAACTCCCTGATAATATTTTTTTCTCAATATTTTAAAGTTGAGGAAGCTGAAGTTCAGAGACTCTCAGTGATTTACCAGTGCTCACAAAGCTAGTATATGATGAAGCGAACATTGAAAACAGGATTGCCGAGTTACAGAAATTGCACTCTTTGAACCGCATCATGTGCTACCCCAGAGAATATCAGAGAATCCTGATGCCCAGAAACCTTTTAATGTAACATTTGATGCAGATGTCTCTGTGGAATTAACTTCCAGATTACCTCTTGTGTGAGTCTTGTAGATTCCTTTTGACTGAAACTCACAGTCAGAAGCTTAGAAATATACCCTCACTAGTTTTAGCAGACTTCCTTTTAAAGCAATGTGACTGGAATGCCCGGGTGGCTCAGTCAGTTGAGCATCACGCTCTTGGTTTTGGCTCAGGTCATGATCTCAGGGTCGTGGGATGGAGCCCCAGGTGTCATGTCTAAGGCTCATGCTCAGCAAGGAGTCTGTTTCTCTGTCCTCACTCTGGCCCTCCCCCGACTTGCATTCTCTCTCTCTCTCACTCTCTCTCTCTAAAATAAATAAATAAATAAATATCAAAAAAAATAAAGCAATGCAACCAGATAATTAGAAGTATAATCAAAAGAAAGAAAAATAAGTAACAATTTATTAGATCTAAAATAGTTTTTCAACATATCCCAAGGAATGGCTGATTCATTTATGAATAGAGTATCTGTTTATCTAGGTCACACGTGCATGTCATTGCCTTTAATGTAATGGCCCACCTGTGGTATATTCATGTGCAGTTGCTTTGCTATTGTCACTTTCTGACTCAGTTTGCCATATTGTTATGTTGGTGTGCTGGTCTAATGTCTGTTGAGTATATCCTCAGTGATCCAGATTATCCACATAGAGTTCTCTGAGCACCCTAGCTGGGAGGACTTAAGTGTAGTGTATGACAGAATAGTCAGACAACTGAAACTAGGGTACTTACATTGTAACCCGAGTTCTACTGGGTTGTATTATATTAGATAAATTATGAAATATGTCTGAGCCATGATTTCATGATCAGTAAGATGATAGCAATAACAACATCAACTCTCTAGGATCATGTGAAGGTCAAAAAGGGTAATGAATGTATTTTATACAAAGCGCTATGATCGTGATATGTTAGCTATGGAAAAAAAAGAACAAAGCATATATTAGTACAGCTGTCCCCTCAAAGCCCTAAATTTCTGTCGAAATTTACCTGATCAGGGATATCCTCTTCTTTGGGCTTATATCCTCTGTTTTATATAAGCTTTGTTTTCTTACTGGAGATTGCCCTAGAAATAGCCCTCCCTTACAGTTCTGTATGTAACATAGCTTATTGGCTTCTCAAAGGTCATGTATAAAAGGAAGACCTGTTTTCACTACAAAGGTGACATCTTGTCCCTCCTGGAGTGAACTTTTGTGCAACAGCAATTAAGGGTCATCGGCTTGGTCTCTCCTGACACTTTGGATATATTGTCTTCAAACCCTGATTAAAATATTATAAAGGGATTGCCCCCCCAAAGAGCCAATTTTATGGCTCTCCTGAAGCCGTCAAATTTTTCCTTAGTTCTTAGTTCATACCAAAGAGGCACTGGGGCTCATTATGCAAATTTAAATGACTTATACACAACCCAAATCACCTTAGGTTATACTAATGAGTTCTAGATAAGAAAGAATGAACACAAAATTGCATCAAGGGTATTTAGGAATAACTGCCCAACGGAAAGAATAATGAGGTAAATCGTAAAGGAAAGCTATGGAAAAAAATTTTTAAATAATATATCACACCTTCAATCATTTTTAAAAGTATGTTCACCTGCTAATATGTAGCACATCTGAACTGGGTATGTGAGTAGGAAACCTTGCAGAATATTAAGCACCAATGAACTCGCAAAGGTGAGGTCTTGGTAAGACCAGATTTTGTCTTTTCCAGCACCAGCTTTGAGGGCAAGAGAGCCCCACACTATCCCCAAAAAACTGCAAAGCTGGAGACAAGAGATGTTAGTTTGATATTTCACTGTACCTAACAAGGAAGGAAACTGTTGAAAACACTGGCTCTTGCAGCAGCATGTAACTCTTCAATAACCCTAGGAGCTCCCTAGCCACATGGGAATTCAGACCTAAATGAAAGCGTCCAGGACTCAAAAAAAGCAGAAGAAACATGGGCTAAAATTATAACCAAAGAACACAGAGATTTTTTCAAAACACTGCCCCTTCAGGAATTCTCAGTTTGGGGCTCTGCATTAATGTCCCTCTCAGAACATATTAGGAAGGGTTCAATGTCTAAGAAAAGAGTCCATTTCAGAGAGTTTAAGCTGAAAGAGATTTATTATCTAATAAAGTTTGAACAGAAATGGTATTAAATGACTTAAAACTAGTTCAGAGGGTGAAGAAACAAACTCTAAGCCGAGTTTCCAGGAATGACTTCTAAATCCATACTGCAGAAGCGGGTCACCAAAGTTCTGCTTCTACCTCAATCAGAAAGCTGTAGAATCAAAAAAAAAAAAAAAAAAAAAAAGAGTCAGAAAAACTTCTGGGACCAAGACGACACTATCTCTGCCTCAGTACATTCTTAATCCATGTTCCAAGTCCTGCTTCTGTCCTCATTTGACTCCTTCAAATCCAGGACTCAAAGAGAAAATCTGATTGGCAGAATGTAAAACACATGTGGGTACCCTACCCTTAAAAAGAGTGCTAGAAATAGTTTTTAACTTGTCCATCTTTGTGTACTAGAAGCCATCATGTTGTGTGTTGAATAGCAAGTTCATAGTTTCTGCCAAACTGCCCTTGAAATCCCGAGATGGTCCTGATCTTACAAAATATGTTTCCAAGGGGGCGCCTGGGTGGCACAGCGGTTAAGCGTCTGCCTTTGGCTCAGGGCGTGATCCCGGCGTTATGGGATCGAGCCCCACATCAGGTTCCTCCGCTATGAGCCTGCTTCTTCCTCTCCCACTCCTCCTGCTTCTGTTCCCTCTCTCGCTGGCTGTCTCTATCTCTGTCGAATAAATAAAATCTTAAAAAAAAAAAAAAAAACTTAAAAAAAAAAAAAAAGAATATGTTTCCAAGGAAGGGAGTAAACCAGTACCTCTTGAGGAAAAGAAATGGTGCAGGAGAAAATAGACCCTTCTGTATATGAGAGGAAGATGTTACTCCACATACAGATGAGTAGAGGGGTACAGGAGTCGTTCTTTTCGTTTTGCAATGTCTGCGGCTTATCATCTTTAGATAGTGCTTCTCTCTGAATTTGTCTTATTACCCTATTTGTGGTGGAATTTGAGTATTCGTTATGGCTAAGAAAGATGAACTTAACTGCCATCCCTACCAATAGTGGCCTCCTGGGTGTGCCGATACTGAGTAAGTGGCCTATTCAAGGGGTTCTTTCTGAGGTATTTGCAAGAAAGCATACTTGGGTAAAGGGAAGAGGGTGCAGGGGGGGAGGGCATTAAGGATAAGTGCTATGACCATATGAATTTTTCTATCCATTTTGATACGAAATGAAACTAATCATCTTTATAAAAGAAATAGAACTAGAGCATCAAATAAGCTTGGTGATTATAGTTGGAATAGCCAATATTTGAAACAACAGAGCAGCAGAAAAACAATATCTTATGTGAAGATTTCATTCTAATGTTAGCTCATAAAGTAAAAATTATGTATAGTTAAATTAACCTTGAAAATTGCAAATCACCTATAATATGTAGTACATTTGTATATAGGCCCAGGGTAGAGTCTTTATGAACCCTAAGATTAATATCCATTTAGTTAGACCACAAGAAGGAATAAAAAGAAAGGCTGTATTCAGATGTTTTGGCATTCAAACAACTGTCCTTTAGGAAAAGGGTCAAATTCTACAATGTGAATGGAAGTTAGATGGAGAATTTTAAAACACTCAATTTGGTGTTTTTTAAATTAAGAACATTAATTGTAATTTATGTTACTCTTTGATATTATAAGAACTAATCAATACAAAAGAGTCAACTCTTCAAAGAGTGCAAAATCAGCTCTCAAAGTATCATGTGCTTATGGAAATTCGCTATTTATAATGGAGACAGAACTTAAAAAAGTTTGGACATTATCCCTGATTCTGTCTTTAATATCCGTAAAATATTCCCTTTACTTTTCCATATCTTTTTCTTCCTTTTGAGAAATGGGGTTATAGCCATAGCTCCCATCACTGAATACATTATTAGAGTGAATATTCTAACCCTCCTGACTACAAGACCTTCTCCAATCTGGTCATTCCACCAGGCTGCCCCTCATCATTCATGACCTAGCTCAATACTTAACTTCCTCAGGAGACCTCCCATCTCAACTGATCCTATAGGACATACTCTAATTACCTCTATTAAAGTTAGAACTATTTATTTTAATTCCTCATTTATCTTCAGTCTAGAAAGTTCCTTGTGATTATTAGCTGTTTTTATACATCTTAATATAATGCTTAACGATAAATGTTCAATAGAATAGAATAGAAATAGAAAACAATAGAATCTTAGAAATGCTTCATTTTTTTTATTTTTTATTTATTTTTTGCTTTATAGAATTTTTTATATAAATCAAAATGGCCCTAGCCCAGTGGCAGGAAGAAAAGATTTGGAACATGAGCATGCACATCAATGGTGGAAGGCACAGTGGTTCCGTTTGGGATGAGGAATAGTATGGGGGACAGCAGATTACACAGGTCTCAGCTGAAGCCACGGGGGCAGAAAAAATGGCCTAGAAGAAGCAGCCAACAGCCCCCTTCTTCCCGCCTGTGGCAGGGTTCAGTAGAGTGTGACACAGAGGTAGGAGGTAGGTGGGAGTAGTTTTTAAATTTCTGATTCCGTGTTGGAATCTTTTTATAATATTCCTGATATGTGGATTCTATGATTTTATATTTAATAAAATGGAAACCCATATTCTTGAACAACTCATATTGTCACTTCTTTACTTCTTCCTTAAATTAAATGAGGCGTGTCATCTTCTAACTTCAAAAAGAATTCACCCAAGAAGATTTTATTGACCATGTGTTAGTTCTATTCTAGTTAATATAAGACCTTGTCCTAACTTCAAGAAGCCCTCGAGTTAGTAGAGAAAACAGACATGAAGATGAGCAATTGTAACACTCATATTTACCAAGCTTTATATGATTAAAAAGTAAAGGTCTGTGCTGTAAGACTAAGGGGTGGCCTAAATATATTACTTCAGTAGTACACTGAATGAGTACTAGGACATTATGTAGAAACTTCTACCAGATGGCATTCCAGATGTATCATAGAGGATTACAAATAATGATAGTGTTTATTATATCCTAGGCAAAATTCTAAGAAATATATGCTATTAAATAATCTAATATTGATATAACACAGTGAGGTTAGTATTGGGACACAAAGAAGCTAAGTAACATGCCTATGGTCCCACAGCTTGCACATAGGAGGACTGGGATATCCATAGTGACAGTTTGGCTCTTGAGTTTGGACTCAGCCACCATGCCACACTTCAACACAGAAGCATGGGAGCTTCATGAAAAGGAAGTGTCATTTGCTTGAATTTTGCTGTTCCCCAGGCAAACACAAAGTATAAAAACACTATCCAGAACTAAATAAATACATATTCTATATGTTGGAAATTTGAACAATTATATGAAGTCAGAGGTTCTCTGGACTTTGCAGATAAGCACTGAATGGAGAGAGCAACCGTATTAATTCTGTCCTCAAGAAGAAGATGAACTGAAGTAGAATCCCAACTGAGGGGAGAAGAAACTCTGGACAAAACAGGGCCACATACAGTTGTCATAGTCACACCTGCCAAATGATTAAGTCCATTGACTAGTGGAGACACAGTGGGATGTATTTGCATGTATCTCGCCCACATATGCACATGATATATAGAGATTGCATCCATTGTCTTGAAAAATATATATTAAATATTTCACAACACTAATTTACTAATAACCATGTAAAAGGCCAGCATAAAAGAATGATAGTTATTTAGCAGTCAAGATTCTGGTACCCACAAAGGACAGATCAAGTAAGCTGCATATCTCGTTAGGTGATGCCTAAACAAAATCTTTCCTCCTACATGATATGTCTCACATTATGCCACCACATAACACACTATGTGTATGTGACATTATGGAAACAGGAGGCAGGAGCCATTTGGACCTACACATAAAACAAATGTATTTTCCTCATGATGACCCTTCAGATATCTCCCTGAGGCCCTTCTTCTAGAGCTTAATTGTTCTCTTGTTGTACAGGTTTACCCTTGATGTATATATGATATCTGAGACTTTCACCACCCTATTCATCCTCCTCTTAATGCATTCTCATTGGCAATATGCGACTTCAGACAACCCAGAATCAAATGCAATACTGCACATCTGATGTATTCATGTGATGCCCGGAAGGCTGATAATATGTATTGACCTGAACTTCCTCACCCAGTTCTATTACTGTACCTACATTGGCATTTACTGTTATTATCTGATGCATTTCTAGAATAGATCGACCTTTTGTCTTTTTCACATGAATAACTATTAATCTGGGTCTCCCCTACTCTGTAACTTATTTCATCTTGTTAAGGTTAGCCTATTTTTCTGATCCAGGATGATTATAGGGGGTTAGTTGTATCTCTTTACAGTTATTCTATCAGCAAATCAAATTGGTAACCTTCTCAGTTTTCAGTCATTCATAAATTTGATAAGTAGATAATCACTATCAGTAAAGTTGTTACTAAAATAATCAACATGTGATAATTGCAAAAATTCTTTGAAACATTTGGAGGAAAATCTCATTACAAGTAAAAGGAATACTTTAGTCTGTTTGCATGTAATGTCATTATTAAAACAGTGGGGTTTAAATCTACCATCTTATTATTTTCTCATTGTCCTCTCTGATTTACGTTCCTTTTTTCCCTTTATTTTGATTTATCAAATATCTTAGTAATTCATTCCAATTCCTTTACTGATTTTTTTATCCAAACTACATTGTATAATATTTTAATATAGCTTCTTTTGAGAATATAATATCTATTTCTAGATATAGATATCGATATTAATATTATACCACCTAGCGATTAATGTAAAAATTTTATAACAGTGTAATTCCATATATCTCTCCCTTCCTTTATACTCTTGTTATGAGAGTATTTATCATAATTAAAAAAAAAAAAAAAAAAAAAGCCCTGCCTTCTAATGCTTGCATGTGGTTCTATTGTAGGTCTACTTTTACAAACTGATTTTTCTCTTTATATCCCCTTTTTAAATTATGGATTATATCCTGTTGAGACTTTGGATTCTATTATATTTCTCTGAAGAATCTGAAAACTTTCATTCTAGTAGGCAGTTAAATTGCTACAAAGGAACTTGGACTGGTAGAAGCTTGATTTTTTTTTTTAATTTTGTTGAGATAAGTCTGTTTTATTTTTGTCTTAATTCTAGTATAAATGTCTTAGACTTTGGGTAGTACTCCTAGCCCTTTGGGGATTTCAAAATATTTGCCAAGCCCCTCTAATTTGATGAGATCTGAATTCCTAATTCAGTCTTTAATGTGGTGTACAGCTGCTAAAAATCCGGTCAGCTCTTTCAGGCTTTAACTGCGGTTATCCTCCTGAGCTCCCCTGGTGCCTTGCCTTGTGCATACACACTTCAGGGTTTGAAGTATTTAAAGAGAGTCTGGATGCCAGTTTGGGGGCTTCTCCCTCTGTTGGACTTCCCTCACCTCTTTTTGGAATTCTCAGCTACTCTTCATCCCCAGACTTCATCCTCTCGCACATCAGGCTAATCAATCTCTGTCTTGTTCGTATTCATCCCTGGCTGGGGCATGGGGGAGGGGTGGAAGTTCCCTTAAGGGCAAAAGCTGTTGCACCTAGGGCTTACCCATTGTGGTTTCCTTCTGTTAAGAATTGAGGCCCCTCCAGTTTCTACCTGAATTTGGTTGCTTTCTTGTCCTCCAAACACCTTTTTAAATATAGTTGTTATGAGCGGGAAAACTGGTTCAACGTAAGCAACTCTGCAATTACAGAAAATCAGAACCTAAAGATGTTTTAAAACGTGAGTTCGTTTTTTATCTAAAAGAATGAATTATATGTGTAAGGCAGCAGAAACACAATAATACAGTGTGAAGACCTAACTCTGAACTGCCGTTCTAACCTAGATCACATCTGTGACTGCGGGCAAGTTGCTCCTTCTGTAAGCTTCATTTTCCTCCTCTTTAAGAAATGGCCCTTTTTCTTGGGATGCCGTGATTCTCAAAAGATATTAGTTCCTTATCCAATCCCCCAACTGAAGGAGACTGAATTTAACATTTTGAAGCAATGTAAACACGACTGGGGAGGGGAGAGCTCTGAGAATTACTGTAGCTCCCCAGGTTGTCTGAAGCAAGTAACAGCGGTGTATGGACTATGGACTATAAGAATCTGATTCGTTAAGTTCTGGTAACAATGCGTAGCCTTACTCCTGTCTCATTCCTTGCTCTTAACTTTGCTTCCTTTATGGGAAAGAGAGATGCAGGTAAAAGTTGCCATCCCCAGTAATATTTAACTGCAAGAAAAGGTTGTGCTACTGGCCTATATGCATGTTGTTTTCATTAGATCCTCTTTGAGAAATAAGGTAGAGAAATAGAAATTGGTGGGGGTTTTGTTTTTGTTTTTGTTTTTGTTTTGGAAAAGCATAAGCCATGAAGGAAAGGTTCAATAAAAAGGGAGAGTTATTTTTCTATTTGGGTATATCATGGAGAAGGATTATTTTCTTGATTGAAGCCAATAAGTATGCCATGTCATTCATCTTTTACTTGAAAAGTTCTTTTTCCAACCTGTGTATCATGGTACTTTTTTAGTACTTTTAACATGTTCTCGTGAATTAGCTATATAATCAAATATTATGAAATAGTTTCAACAGCATTGTGCATATATATATATATATATATATACACATCATATTTACTACTAGGAGAAAATTCTACTTGTGAAATATTGGATTTTGAAGCTTACAAACTAGAATTTGGATTTTTTATAAAATTCACACTCCTAAAATTTTGGAGTCTCCTAATCCATGATTTTATTTATCTACCTTTATTCAGAATAAACAAATTGAAAAAGAAAGGGGGAGCAATATACGTACATACCTATGCTTACATTTCAGATTTAGACTGTGAAAGGCAGTCCTGGAGTGAGGACATTACTATGCTATAGAAGGGGCTCACCTTCACTAAAAAAGGAAACCAGCAGTGGCATCTCTCAGAAGTCTTTCCAGATAAATTGCTATACTAGTTAAGTTCCTAACACTGGGTAGAAAAAGGAGGAGCTTTAGGCAGGATAAATACACATGTGGAAAAGATAGACAGGGAGGGTGGAATAAAGGGAGAAAGAGAGGAGAAAGGAATGGAGACTATAAAATTACTGTAATACCCGGAAGGTGAAGTGTCATTATATACGAAACAAAGTTCTATTAAGGAAAAACAATAATCTATATTATCAGACAGCTGGGTGTGAATCTTGATTCTACCTAATTCTTGGTGTAATTGTGGAAATTTCTTCTCTGAGTTTTAGTCTTCTCATATGTAAAAATGGCAATAATATCCAAAACCCCACATATAGTTCAATGTTATTACGAAGATTAAATTAGTTAACTGATGTGAAAATATGTACCCTGATATTGTATGGTAGAGTCTCAACAGGTGGAATGAAGATCTGAATCAAATGAGTGAGCCAGACTTCCAAATTCACTCTTGTTTGGACATACGCTTTTGGCAATTTTTTAAAATTATTTTTTTAAAAAAACAGAATCAAGAAGATATTGGACTTCACCATCTATATGGAAGATTTACTTTTTATTTCATGTAAATATATAATTGATCTGTAAAATACAGATCACTAAAGTTATTTTAGCATTTTGTGTATTTCCAATAAACAAGTTAAATTTTCCATTTGTAAGTTCTAAAGAGTAGGCTGAAAACCTGCTACAAAAGATATTTTTAAAAATTATGTGTTCCAACAAGGGTCAGAGCTAAAGAGACAGCTACAGCTACTAATGTTCACCTCCTAAGTGATGTTCCAGGTGGTAAAACAATACATGAGCTGATTCATTCACACATCCATTTGATCCAAGCATGGCAAGGTTTAGCAGCAATATTCTCTTGAGATGACCTTAGGTAGATTGGCGCTACATGGCTCATCTCTTCTTAACTGCATTTTACTGAACATTTTTTTTTTTTTTGAGAGAGAGAGCGAGAGAGTGAGTGCGAATGGGGGAGGGGCAGAGGAAGAGGAAGAGAGAATCTTTTTTTTTTTTTTTTTAAGATTTTATTTATTTGAGAGAGAGGGACAGAGACAAGAGAGAGCACGAGCGGGGAGGAGAGGGAGAAGCACGTTCCCCACTGAGCAGGAAGCCTGATGTGGGGCTCAATCCCAGGACCCGGGGTTCGTGATCTGAGCCGAAGGCAGACACTTAACCAATTGACCCACCCAGGTGCCCCAAGAGAGAGAATCTTAAGCAGGCTCCATGCTCAGCTCGATCTTGAGACCCTGAGATCATGACCTGAGCCAAAATCAAGAGGAGAATGCTTAACCAACTGAGCCACCTCAAGAACATTTATTGACCTGAACAGTCTTATCTGTATATAACCTCTTATACCTTTGTCAACAATCCTCTAAGGCTGATACTATTTTCTTTTCCTCACAAGAGAGGCAGCAGAGGTTCAGGAAGTTTTCCCAAAGTCACAGGGCCAGCAAAAGACATGGCTGGATTCAGAATCCCGTATTTTATGCACCAAAGCTCCACTGTTGTATATACCCTCCCCAAGTTGACAGTCATGGAAATCTCAATGGCTCCCCTATTGGTTAAGATCAGAGTAACCCACACTGCATTTGTTCCTAGTGTTCCAGCCTGGCCCTTTCAAAGTTTGTAAATTGGAAGTATGTGAAACAGAACACCAAGGGAGTTATTTGGTTGAGAAGGTAAGCCACAGGTGACAGCCTCATGAATGTATGATTGGCACGTGTAAATGTGTGGTCTTCCATGTACATCAGGAGTGCTTCCAGATACCGTGTTTTGGCCACACTGGTTGTTTGTGAGATAATTGTGTATACATACTGATCACAAGTTGGTTTTTTTGGTTTTGATTTTTTTTTTTTTTTTCTGTAGCAAACTGTTAGATGGTATCCATATATACCCCCCTGTCTCTCTACTTCTTTTCCCTCAATTGTTATCTGGTCACACTGAATGAAAACCCTAAATCTCTGTCAGCTCCCCAAAGTCGGCAGTGTGGGAGTGCTTAAAGCATGTGGTTTCAGAATATCTCTTGAGCACATTAGCCAGAGAAAGGCTTTGTCCACATCATTAAACAAATTTAAAGAAGATTATTTTTCTACAGGTAGTTAATGGTCAGAGTAGACACCAGCTAAGTTTTTCAGGAGCCATTTCAGTCTGAATGCTGGGAAACTATTACCTTTGTAGATGAGCATATGTTTGATTATATCATACTCTTAACATTTTAGCAGGTTTTTTTTCACTCATACTTTGCCCTCCTCACATATTACTTGAAGATTTCTTGTCATCCAATGTAATTTTGAAACCAAAATAATATTGGGCACCTCTATAAGGCAACAACTAGATTTTCAGTAAAGGAAGTTGGGATGGATAAAATTGAAGAAATCATCAAAGACCTCACAAGACAACCATAAAGGAATAAGTTAAGGATTTCTAGTTAATGGTTTATTTGATGTACTGATCCAGTTTCATTCACTCATGGCTCAATACATATTTGTTGGGGATAAAACAGTGAATGAAACTATAGAGTTTTGCCCTCTCACATGAATAGATCCAAGCAAATAGGCAATTACAATGCAATAGGATACAGCCATTAATAATACATCATGATTCGATAGCCCATAAAAGGGGCCCCTGACTCAAGAAGGATGGTGGGAGTGGTTCTTGAAGGAGTTGGTGATGAAAATGGGCTGAAAGGACAAGTAGGAGATCTACTGAGAGTGAATCTATGGAAAGAAACACTTTGAGAAGAGAGTTCAGCTTTGTACGTGCTATCTTTACGGTGTCTCAGATACGTACTAATAATAGCTAATGTTTCCACTGCTAAAAATGTGTCAGACAAGTTTTACATGTTGTCTTCAGTGCTCTCAACAGCCTGATGTGGTAGGGATTTTTATGCCCCTTTTTGCATCAAGATTGAAATAAATATTTGTGAGTCGTTACTGCATTGATGGTAATTGAAGCCATGGGAGGGTTTGAGGTTGTCCAATGAAGATAGAAACTGGAAGAAGAGGGTTTATGAAGGCAGAGAATGAACAACTGAATAGATAGAAGAAAAGCAAATAGAGTGCTGCACAACCGAAACAAGAGAAAAATTCACATAAAAAAGACACGAGTGGCCCACCATGCCAGAAGAGAAGCCAGGGACCACAACAACCAACTGTGGTGACAGGGAGTGGGTGCCATCTTGCAGGGAGCTAAAGGAAGAACAGAAAGTAAGGACTTAGAGGTGGTGAGGAAAATAAAATTCATTCAAATACAAGGCTGAAAGGAAAACAGAGAGAGATAGAAGTACAAGGGAACATGGGTTTGGGGGGCTTTGTTGATTTGGAGTCATGATTCCTATAAAAAGGTGCCAAATGGAGCTGAAGAGGGTAGGAAATAAATCCAAGCAGAACATTAGCTCAGGCTGGGAGGAGGAACATTTCTTTAACATAGTAGCAAGGAAGGAGAGAGAGAGAAGGTTGCCTCTGGATATGGGCATATCCATATCCATATCCATATGGGCATATGTATATACCCTACCTTCTGTATTATAACTTCTGCTCTTCGTGTAGATTGCATTACGGAATTTAGTCAGGTTTAAATTAGCCAACCAAAACTACTATGATCCTATTGAGGTTCATGAAGACAATGAGTTGTGTTTATTTGCTTTTTGTTTAGTCACTCACATACTGGTTAGTATTTACTTTCAATTGTAAAGAGCATTTTTATAAAAATCAAGAGTGAGCATACAATTAACATATCCCATCACCTCATTTATTCATTTTTTTGTGACCTCGTCACTGTTCTTACACACTGGGAAATGCTGTCAGGATTTCCTACCCATGTTAATCTTTTGAATTTCAGAGGGTGGTGAAAAAGTTTGGTGACTTAGATATAGCTTTGAGACAAACATGTCTATACCATCTTGGTTCTTGTATTGGAATCCTTTCTGTTCAGTATCACTGCAAAAGTTATTTTCGGAACATCATATGGATTTTTCATTGAAACATCTGTGTTAACTTTTATTATCCCTGGTCTGCTTTGTAATTTTGGAAACAGATATAAAGAACGAGCAACCCAAAGCACAGTAATATAGTGGGAAGCATCCTTCATAAGTCAATTGAGGAATTTAATAATCTCTTTAGAAATAAGCTCTGCAGCTATGAGAAAAATGTGTGGGTTAAAGGCCTTCCAATTAAGAAAGGTTTCTCTGTGGATTTATAGGCTGGTGGTTCACTCTTCCTGTTCGTGTTTCCATAGCAACTGTCAGGTAGATTTTCTGCTACTTGCTAGGAAGTTGGAAATGTTGAGTCTGGTTGAGCCTTTTCAATTCAGTGAAGCTTAAATGAAATTCTTTGCAAGGAACTGGCATTTAGCCTGGGTCATTTATTCATATCTGGAAGAAAAAATCAATTATAGTAATCAAATGTGCAAATTTTTTATTGGGATTATTTTTGGTACATATTTTGTGCTGTAATCTATTTTTAATACCAGGGTACTAAAGGTTTGAAGGGCTGCAGCTGGCCTCTTTGCTATCTGATGGCTTGTGGCTTTAATTACAGCCCAAGACATAGGAAAGCATGCCTTTTGCTGGTCTACTTTTGCAAGCTATAATCACCCCTGGTGATATTCAGAAGCAAACTAGGATCCAGGAGGCTCATTAGGTTGAGACACCTATACTGCACAAAAAACAATGCACAACCTTTTCTTTTATTTTTTCTGTCCTGTTGGTTATTTGAATTACATCCTGGGAAATAAATAATTTATATGACATTATTTAAAGTTCTTGGGAGTACAGTATCTTCATTTTCCCTTCAGGTTAAACCCACTTGGGCGTCACTCACTGTGGTTCATATCAACCCACATTGACTGATGTGTGACAGCTCCATGGAGGATGGTGTCCTTTAATCCTTAAAAACAAGTCAAGTCTGTAGGTGGGTAAAGTGAGCACACATGCCATCATCCCGTATATAACATGCATATATGCCATGGGAAGGACAGATATCTAAGGCACATTACTAAGTGTATTCCTTTGTTAGCGTCTTTGCTTACTGCTGCAGAAAGAGCAGCTCCTACAGAAAATAAGGCACAATCCTTATTTCACACCGTGGTTCTATCTATATACCAGCTCCCCTGTGGACATTTTTTATAAGATATATTATTTACAGCCATGGCTTTGAATGCATATTTCAGTTCATTTCCCTCCACCGCTCTTCTCTTGTCATATGTAGACCACGCCTTTATCTATTGTAGTGATGCTTCATATTATATAATAGGATTAATTATTGGTAAAAATACAAATAAAACTGAGAGAGAAAGAGAGAGAGATTACTTTTTTCTTTTTTTTTTTTTTTAAAGCCAGAGCTGAAATGTCTTTTACTTACTTGCCTTGCCTTGTCTTATTTTCTTCCTCTTTGGTCTGGAAACTGTGCTTTCTTCTAGTAAGCTAAATAAAAACTTTCTGAAAAAAGCAATTGAAGCTGAAGGAAGCTCACTCTTCAGTCGCTATACTAGGAAGTGGAAATGAAGTCTCTCAGCTCTGCTCTCAGCTTTATTTACTCTAAAAGGTGGGCAATTTTCTCTTAAAATAAATCGTACTTGGAGTTGCATGGCTCCATCAGAAGATAGTCCTAGACCCAGGAGCAGAGAGTCAGAGAAAAGTGAGACTCTGAACATTTGTCCGGGTGTGGTATCCTGCAGAGGGGATGGACTAACTTAGTTATAAAAATATATTAAAATAGATGCATGAAGGGATAAATTTTTGGGCACAGAGATCATTCTGACTCAGGCTTTGACACTTGCAAGCAGACCATTCTGGGTAAAATAATGAAGTGAAAGCATCCTGCTTTGGGAGAGCAGCAAGGATTAGATTTTGGCTGTCACTACTCAGGAAAAGTGAGGCTGTCTCTGCTGCTGGCGTTTACACATTGGATCAGAGTTTTCTCGCACCTTCTCTTCCTCCCAGGCAGGTGCCCCTTCTGCCATTAGTCCCTCTGGTGGAGCTGGGGCCAGGCTGGGCACCCACTCATGGGACTGAGGACAAGAAGTGGAGGGGGTCATTCACCCCGCCTCATGCTGCTCCTTGGCTGAGTGTGGTTTTAGTTCGGTAGATGGGCTCTTCCAGGCTCTCCTGTTGTCCCTAACTTCAAAGTCCCTCAGTCCTCGAGGCCATGGCTCCTGCTGAATGTACCACTAGCCTCCAGGCTAGCCTCAGCTCTCTTCTAGACTTCCTGTAAAAAATAACATCCTTTTCTGACTGGGCCTCAGATCCATTACTTCGGCTTCACGGTGAGACAACGTCTTGCTTTTTCTGGAGCTGCCTGTTCAGCTCCTGTCTTTTCTCTGGCTGATGGCAAGTGTCTTACTTAGTGCTGCTGAGCTGAGCCACCCGACAGGCTAAGATAACTTTTTCCCAGCTTCTCACTTCTCCACCTCTGCACATTCACCCATCATCCCATCCTGACCTTTCTTGTTCTCTTTGCTTTCCTTTCCCCCAAGACTTTCTGCTTTGGGCTAGCTCGTTCTTCATTTTCTCTCGGAATATCAGTCAGGTGTCCATTCTCTGAAGCTGGGGCCACCACCCTTGGCTGTACTTATACACACTGAGGCTTTGCTTAAATACCAGTTCAGATGCTTTTAGCCCTAGCAAGCTTTCTTCTGATGTATCTTCATCAGAGCTCTAACAGTAATTAGCGATGAGTGGTTAGGCAAGTTTTTAACTTTTCCAAGCCTTGGTTTCTGCATCTCTGAAATGGGTACAGTTGTACAGAGATTATAAGATTGCCGTGAAGATTGAATTAGTTAATGCACGTCCAATCTGTAGTACAATGTGTGGCACTTATAATATGCTTCATAAATCCTGGCTTTTATTACTGTTTTTGTGGGGGGATTTTGTTACAAAGAGCTCAAGCTTTACAATCTTGAATTTCTCCTCTGCCTTTATTTACCACCTATGTGTCCTTGAGTATGTTTTAAAAATTCACTGAGCTGTTTCCCTTCTAATAAAATGAGGAAAATCATAACTGCCTCCTGGGACTGTTAGGGGCAATAACTAAGTGGAGGGATTTGCGGCATTCAGCACAATACTCACTGGACAGTAATAATAATTTTCTCTACTCCTTAGGCTTGTTAATTTCCTAAACTTCTATGAATTTTTCTTCTTTAACTCCCCATTGTGTGCCTGAGACACCTAGTCGTAATCTTCCTCCATTGTACTATCTCCTTTCTTAAAAATGATCTCCCTTTCTTCTCTGATCCTTAGGGAAATCTGTTTTCCTAATGCCAAAAATCTTAAAATACCAGAAGGCAAGCCATCTGCCCTCCACCTCCTTCTTCCCTTACAAAGCTGGATGAATATTTTTAAGAAGCTGCTTCCAAAGGCAAAGGAGCATCTCTGCTTCCTAGGGTAGGGTGGCAAGTTGTGAAGAGACCGTGTTTTACCATGGTACGGGCAGTGAAGAGAAAGAGGGGTTTCTTCTGTGCACCCCTAACCCAAGGAGCCTACTCCTGACTCCCAAGCATGAACTTGTCCTACTGGTAGTCATAGGAAGCACTTGGAGGGTATTCTATATCCAATTTTTTGGCATCCTTGTCTCACTTTCACATTTGCATTTTTCCCCCACCCATCCTGGATATGGCCCTAATTTCCTTGTTATGCTTGTGGTCTCTGGAAGTGCAAAATTTGAAACTGTTCTTGTCAAATACGCCCCTTCCAGATTGGCTAACTTGAAGATCAGAGCTTTCCGCACAAGAAAAGACTTTCTGGCTCCATGTGTCAGTTCCCTTTCATGTAGCTGGATCTTTCAATTTGTAGCATAACCCCTGCAGCACTATAGAGAAAAGATGATATGTCTGAAATGCTGAACTGTAGTCACCCCTGCCTACCATTATGTTTCCACAGGCATTCTATAAAAAGCTGCAAAACCAAGGGGTCTGAGATCTGACACCTGAAAATGGCTGCAATCACTCAAAGGCACCCCTTTTCCTGTCTCTTGCTGATTGACCCCATCCCATTGTGCCTTTCAATACACAGCCCACAGCTCTGTATTTAGGGCGATGACCAGCTGTACATACAGGCTCCAAACACTTCTCACTCCTCCTTTGGATAGCTTCCCCTGTGAGTTTGGTGTTAGACTCAGAAGAACTGCATTTCTGTCTCAGCTCAGCCGCTTATGGTGTGATATTATACACCTTCCTCCAGAGCTTTCTGAGGTTTCATGCCCTATAAAATAATAAGCAGTAGTGACAGTGACTATTGTTGAGTACTTGCTGCCTACCAGATATGATTTTGCGTGTTTTCTGTATGAGCATGTGTGTGGCACCAATGCCTTTAACCTCATCCCCATCTTAGGAATGAGGTCCTTTTGCAAGAGAGGAAATTGAACCCAACTCTACCAGGTGGTAAGTGGTAGGGCTGGAATTTGAACTCACAGAGTCTTGCTCTAGGGCCCACCTGCTTAACCATACGTTACTTGTTTGTCACAGACACAGCTACAAGCCAGTTCATTATCCACAGTAGCTATGCTCTCTGCAGTCACTGTGAGCACTGAATTAGCAGATACTGAGCACTGTTCACGGGGAAATACAACCCTGGGAAAATGCAGGCTGGCTTTCTGCAAGCCTCTGACCTCATCTTCATCAACCCATCAATACATAACCTTGTGTTATGCAGGCTTCTATTTAAAGGCACCTCACTTAATATATATTGTTGATTCATTAACATTGAACTCACAGCTGCTGGCATTATGAGTCCTGCCTGCATGAAGCTTATTAAACACACCTATTTTCTCTAGGAGGCACATCACAGTCCCCTTATGCTTAGGAATACTATTCAGCATTTCAGTACTTCTTGGGAGCCATTTAAACAGCAAAATCTCTCCCCAAAAGCCCAAAACTGCAAAAAGATGTGGCATTAAATAGACCCCAAAAAGGACACTCATTTATATCATGAGAGCTGAAACCAGAGGGGAGAATGTGGCCTTGTTCAGCCTCAGCTGGAAATGTGCACATCAGGCGACTCAGAGTTTTTGCTGCTCTGTGCATGTCCCCGAATGACTGGGAAAGCGCTGTCGGTTACGGATATGGGGGTTCAGACATTTTAGTGGGTAGGTGAATTTGCACATACAGAATCTGGAATAATGAGGATCAACAGTATTTAATAACTGGAAAAATCTCAGAAGATCTTCCAACAAGAGTAGGACTGGTAGATGTGGGTGAGAGGAGTACAGTGGGGGGAGGGCACCCCCATGGACAGGCATGGGGGGATTGCACTGCCAACACAGGGGAGGTCTTCTGTGTCTCCCCAAATGAAAGAAAGAAAATGAAATATTCTGGGCAACTGTCCACATATTAAATGAGCCTTTATATCCAAGAAATATGTGTTTATCTTGAATTCTCATTTTGGATTTCAGGAAGATGTTTTAATTCATAGACATATAACCTCTCCATCTACAACTTATATTTATTTTTCTCTGCAATAAACTGTAATGGCATGTGAGTAGTAGATATTAAGGTGTATTTTCTTTAGGGAGAGGGGAAGTGATTGGTGGGATAAAATAGTGGCGATTACTTCTTTTCTGCTCCACTTCTGACTCCTGCCGTGAATAGCTCTGGAGCCTTCGGGTTCTAGCACATGTGGCCATGTCTCCTCCAACATTAAAGGTGGCCTGATTTATAAACTGACAAGTACAGATGACTGAGCTGGGGGGAAAAAAGCTGGGTTTCTGGTATGGTTCTTTTAAACCTCGCTATTCCAAGATGCCATGTAGACCAGCAGCATTGGCATTACCTGGGAGCTTGTTAAAAATACAGAAGCTCGGGCCTCGCCCCAGACATAATGCATTTTTACAAGCTATGAACATGCTTCAGGTGCACATTCAAGTATGAGAAGCAGTGCTTTTTGAGACCAAGCCCAGATCTCAGTTTGCATCTCTTCATAATATTAAGCACTTGCTAATTCTTCTCTTCTGGTCTCTGCAGTCTTAACTCTGGCCACAGCTTTTGCATAGTTCCGAGGTTTCCAAGATCCCACAAAACCCCAAAACACTCTGTGGCTTTTCCACCAGGTCACCACTAAGCAGTACGCCCCTGGCCAACTTGCCCCAGCTCCATTTTTTTTAAAAACATTTATTCTTATTCTCAGCAGCTGGTTGTGGTTTATTATCCATGACCAGTATCTAAGCTGAAGTGTTTAAGTTTGAAAATAGTTCACTCCACCCTTTTGATCGACTATATGATGCTTTCCTTGTCATATATCCTACATGTCAAATTGTGACTTTTTAAGCTAACTCTGAGCAGAATATATGTAGGAGAGTTTTTAATAATTCATATGCTTTTTTTTTTTTTACACCAAAGCTTCTATCCCCAATTTTTGACTAACTCAGAGGCCCTCAAAGCTAGACAATCATTAAGTATCAGAAAAGTCAGTGCAAATCTTAGCTTTTCCACTGTATCAGTCTTTTCTCCAGTTTGCCATTTGGTAGAATAACAGGAGTGCAGTAGCCACTGCTCTATTTCATAGCCTCTGTGTAAGAATCAAATTAGAAAGTGACAAAGTACTTTCAGAAGCATAAAATACTATGCAAATGATAAATTATTTTTATGACTGTTACTAGCAAGGAGAACTCACAACACCAATGCTCTTCAAAGTCAGCAATTTACTAATACATATGTATACGTATATATATATTCATTTTCAGGCAGAAAAATGTTTTTGGTATAATGGCTATGACACTTCTATAATCACTAGTTGAACTTACAGAACCAGATCACAGCTTGTAGCCATTTGGGTATTTGCTTTGACAGTGACTGGTAGACAAATTGGAGCAGACAGGAAGACACCCCACTTTTCTTTCTATATAGTTTGAGGTTCTGAAAATGCAATGAAAGTATTTGGACCATTTTCAATAGAACTGTCATCCTTGATATTTATAAGACCATCATAGAGATCAACCAACTCCCTTAAATGCCTCTTTTCAGGTTGCTTTTGCAAAGCACAATTGGCCAGGACGTTAAATAGTCCTGCCCAGCACACATGGCAATATATTTTTTAAGCAATCATATGGAGGGCTGTGATAGGTAACTTTAACTCCTCCTCAGAGTCAGAATCTAGTTGCCCCTCTGTTTTCGGAGGTTAAGTAAAATGTGTGTCATTTGAGAGGCCATTGTCTGGATAAATACTGACCATTTCAACTCTCAGCTACCCATATAAGCACTTTACCCACATTGGTTAATGAACAGAGGGATCCCCAGTGCCTAAGTCATCCACTAGTAGTAAGTGAGGTGTTTGATGGGGCGTACTTACTCATCTGAGCCATTAGAATTCAATTTAGTGCCTTCTTGCTTCTGGAGTAAATGTAACCTGCATAGCTGGCCATGTCTGCTCTAACACTAAATAGTGCCCAATGGAATGAGCAGAGATCGAATAATGAACTTCCCCTAGCCAAGAATAGGCTGACAAACAGCCAAGTTCATCACGGAGGTAAGAGAACCCGGAAGTTATTTTTGTTTATTGGTTTGTTTGTTTTTTGGGGTTTTGGGCCATTTCCCTTCAATCCAAAGATACTGTTTTCTAGTTAATGCCATGTGGTTCTGGGACTCGGTGTGCCCACCCAGCATGGGATTCTTCCACCCAGGAATGTGTGTGCACACAAAAACAACATCCTGAAACTGCTCTTGTCTGTTCTGCAAGGAACAGGTGGATAGTTTCTCCTGATGGTATTCTTTGTTTCCCTTTTTCAGATTTTATACTGCTTTTCATTCCAGGGTTCTGTTTGTTTTATTTTTGTTTTAGGTTTGGTTCAAAATGAGATGTCTAGTAGGAACTTTGGAAAAATCTGTTCTTTTCATTTAAAAAGAGTTAGCAGACAGTTACACCAGAAGTGATAATAAACTAATAACCTTAAATCGCACTTCCTGGTATTTAAGCCTATTAAAAGCTCAGCCTCCTCTTCTCAGAGAAGTTTACTGCCAGGCACTGAGGATTCAGAGATGGGAAAGATCTATTCCTGCCCATAGGATGTTTACAATAGAGTGAAGACAAAAGCGTGGATTCGGTAGGGTGATGGGCACTTTTGTAAATGTTAGTAACAGTCGCTGCAGAAGCAGAGAGGAAGGGAGCCAGCCTGGGGGTTCCAGGGAGGTCTCCTGGAAGAGATGTTGCCTGTGTGTTAAAAGATGAGCAGGAATAGAGCAGATGAAGGGGATGGGAAAGGAAATTCCAGGAAAGAGAAATTGCACAAGCCAAAGTATGGAAGTATGAAGAACCTTCATGCACAGTGAATGCCAGGCAGCTTGGAATTACTAGAGGACAGTAGTCCTTTGGAGAACAGAGGAGGGTGAGGGTGGAGGGAAGGCAGCAGCCAGGTAATGCCACGTACAGGAGTTTGGGCTTTATCTGTAGTTGGTGGGGGGCTGTTTGAGGGGTTTGAGTGAGGAAATGAGAGGATGGGAATTTGTTAAACTGGCCCTGCTCTGCCACCACTCTGAGGAGCTGGAGATTCATCGGATGGTTTTGGAGGAGTGAAAGCAGAGTCCTGAGGGAGAGGTTATAAAATGGTCATGATATTTCTGGTTCAAGTCTCCAGGTGGGGGGTGCTGCCATTTATGGGAAGAAGGAGGCCAGGAAGAAAAATATGGGTGGTTAGAGACCCTAACTTCAGCTGCAGAGCCTGTGACATGTCTAAATGGAGTTGAATGTTCAGGGAAGCTCTATGTCTAAAGCTCAAGGGAAAAGTGTAAACTACCATTTTAAGACATTTTTTAACATGGTTTGCTGGTGAGTCTCCTAATTTATATCTGTATATTTTAATTCAATATGTTAACCAACTTAGACCTTCCATCCTTTTTCTTTTTCTTTTTTTTTTTTTTTTTTTTTTTTAGATTTTATTTATTTATTTGACAGAGAGACAGCCAGTGAGAGAGGGAACACAGGCAGGGGGAGTGGGAGAGGAAGAAGCACACTCCAGTGGAGCAGGGAACCCAGTGTGGGGCTCGATCCCAGGACTCTGGGATCACGCCCTGAGCCGAAGGCAGACGCTTAACGACTGAGCCACCCAGGCGTCCCTATACCCTCCATCCTAACCAATATAATAATGGTGTGGTTATCATTTCAATAGCTGGAATTCCTGTGTCTTCTTGAGGGTTTCTTTCTTGTTTTCTTAAGTGGTTAATATTTTTTGCAATGAGGTTATTTTTGGTCATTGACTTCTTATTTATTTAAAAATATAAAACATGCTCATTTATGATTATATATGATATATAAAAAAGGAAAGCATTTGCCATTCAAAGGTGATATTCATATTCCTAAGTTTTAGATACTGTTCACTTAAAATAAATCTGACTCCTTTTCAGATTCAAATAGCAAAAACAAAATATTATTCATCCTACACTGGAAGGTTTCATATTATTTGGAAGTATATGTCACTTGATGGTTTTTTGTGAATAGTTCAATGACTTTTTATTAAGAAAAAATCTTCCATTCCCATTTTAACATATTCTTTCAGATATCATAGATGATTGCAAAAATATTTTTCTAGACATCTATGGAAAAGTTTATTGTAAAATATTTCAGCTTCTGCTTATTTTTCGTATAATAAAAAAAGAATAAGTGAATCTATATCTGTTGTTGCTATGGTAACTAACACATTTTATATATTGAGAAAGAGTATGAACATTTCTAAATGTATTTCCATCCTTCTGATATATGTCTCTGTATATATAAGACCATATACTTGGGGTGACTTTAAGTCAGGAAACTCTATGACATCCCATCTTGTAGCTACCCTGACCCCACATAGAGACATGCTGTCAGACCTGGAATTAGTTGGGTGGACACTAATTG
The DNA here is from genome assembly GCF_024610735.1 of Ursus americanus. NCBI lineage: Eukaryota > Metazoa > Chordata > Mammalia > Carnivora > Ursidae > Ursus > Ursus americanus. The sequence goes on along the minus strand of NC_142157.1, from coordinate 27,982,564 downwards.
TATACATTGTGCAATACAGGAATGGATCACTGTTAATTCAAAAGAAGATTAGAAAACAGGGGCCCCTGGGTGGCTCAGTTGGTTAAGCATCTGACTTTAGCTCAGGTCATGATCTCAGGGTCCTGGGATCTAGCCCGGTGTCAGGGTCCCTGCTGAGCAGGGAGTCTGCTTGTCCCTCTGCCCTTCCTCCTGCTCATGCTCTCTCTCTCTCTCAAATAAATAAATAAAATCTTTAAAAAATTAAAAAAATATTCAAAACATTCCTAACGGGATATTTATGCTTCAGCTATTTGTTCCATAAATGTCTCAGATGTTTGTTGTTGTTTTTTTTTAATAGATTTCAAATCTGAAAATCCTTGGTAAACCACCTATCTGCCTGAATTGTCGGTTGGCTCTAAATCAAGCACATTGCATATGCATTCATTCATTAAGAGATAGTTATGACAAACTTCTTAGTTTAGAATTTGTGCTAGATTAAAAACCTAGAGGTAACAATTACATACCAGATCACTATACAAAGTATACAAAATGATAACTGACAGCATGGAAATCTAGAGAAGGGTCAACTAAGCCTGAAGGCCTCAAGGAAGATTTGGAGGAGGGTGGAGAGGGGAGGCGCCCCCTAAATCACATCTTAAAGAATGAGTCTTCCCCTATAGGACATTCTTATCTAAAAAAAATATAATGCCTGTATGGACAACTGAGCTAACGTGTAACAAATACAACAAAGAATATCCACCTGTACTTAAACCAGTTTATGTGTGTGTGCACACATGTGTGTGATGGGAGAAAAAAAAGCTGCTGCGTGATTGGATAATGAGAGCTCAGTTTGGTTTAACTACATTTATTGAACTTCTATCAAGTGTAAGGCACTTACTAGATTCAGAGGTGACTCACTTTTATAAAACTTAACCTTAAAAAGGAATTATGATCTTGATCTACAGTAAGACTTTTAAAATATATCTATATTTAAAAGTATAATTTCACTAAACACTTATTTTATGGTAAGTAAATTTAAATTCCTAAATCATTTAAGTTATATTAGTTTTTTCCTTGAAAACAAGCAACCATGAAGACTCAATAGAAATATGGCATTTACAGAAATAAATAAGAAAGACAAATGAATTTAAAAAAAGAAAGTCACACCAAAAACCACTAAACCACAAGTCAAGAGACCTTAGAACTAATTGTTTCTCTGCTAACTTACTTGCAGTTTGGCTTTAAGCAGTGCCCTAATCTTACAAAATCAGGGGCTTGGGATAAAGTACCAGAACTTTGCTGGGCACAGAGAAATCTGGGGTGGGTAAAAAAGGGTGCTCGATCTTGAGACGCATTCTAGTGTGGAGATAACAGGAAGTTTCAATAGTGCAATGAGGTTGCTGTAGAAAACAGAGAACTTAAATCCAGTATTTCCATGACTCCATTTCTTGACACCAGATAAGGCTATATGTGCAGTGGGATAATTTGACCTGGAAACCATCGATTCATTCTAGACTTATATAGAACATATGAAAAAGATAATAAGGAAAGTTATATATTATGTATTTATGATGTTTAAAAGAGTATGACAGGAATATACAGAAACATCGATGGAAAAAAAATCAAAAGTACAAAATGTTCCCCAAATGATGTTTTTATTAGAAGTAAGAAGTAGCATTTCTAATCAATAAAAAATGGAATATTATTTTAAAAATACCATTAACCAACTAGCTAAACTAACCAACTAGCAGAAACTGAAAAGAAAAAAAAAAAAAAGACAAATGAAATATTCGAGTCCATGAAAATTTTAAAACTTCTCTAACGTAAGTCATAAAATTGAAAAGGATTCCATAAACGGAGAAAATAATTGGAAAATGTATGTTAGGCAAAGTACTAAAACCCTTAATATTTTTTAATGCATACTATTTTCTCACCTATTGATTTAGCAATTTAAAAAAAAATTATTAATGCCCAGCATTGGTTTGCCAATAAACAACCTGAGTATTCAGTGCATTTCCCCAGGAGGTAAAAATTGGTAACTTTTGTGGAGTAATTTTTGAATATGAATGAACAGTCTTTAAAATATGAAAACATTTTGATACAGCAGTTCCAGTTCCAGGAACTATCCTGATTAAATAGTTAAATAATCATGGATGTGTCCAAAGATGCAGTCACTAGGGTTTTCAACACAGCAATATTAATGAAGGTGAGAAAAACACCATTACCCAAAATGTCCCAAATTGGGTGACTGATTAAATAAATTACAGTATATGTTACATATTGTTATGGGATAATAATTTATTATATAGTTATTTAAATATCAATTATATTTATTCTCATTGTAATATTTTCATCAAATTGCACTGAGCTAACCAAGCCCAACAGATAGAGTATGCTTATATTTTTGAATGTTTTAAATTATCTGCTACTCTGAGATAATTGTTGACATTGCCTATGTTGCATTTTGTTGTGTTACATGCATTTTGTATATAAAATGGAGTTGAAATACAGAGGCCAAAGACGTGGTGAAGAAGGAAAAGGAAAAGATCTGAACCTGTGACATGCTGGAGAAGAAAGATTTAGCAAAAGGTCAAGAGTCTCTTAGGAGAATTTATCCTGGAAGAGAGTGTGGCAGAACAGGTGTAGGAAAACTGGAGTCAGGAGTTATTTGCAGCTAGAGAATTAGGATAAACTTGCATGTGGTCTAAGAAAACAGGGCAGGAGCAGGATATGAGGACCAAGGACATTATGAACCTAAGACTTCTGGTTTGGAAAGTCAGTCATGGGATAGAAAAACTAATCAGAAGAACAAAGATGGAATATCCGGCAGAGAGGAAAAAAGAGTTTCTAAGGCAGTGAAACAAGAGTCCTGTTGAGCCTCTAAAATGGAGGCTGGGAAACTATGACCTGCCCATGTTTGTACACCAGTGAGCTAAGAATTTTTAATGGTTGGGGAAAAAAAATCAAAAGGGTATTATTTCTTCACATGCTGAAAATACAAGATTCAGATTTCAGTGTCACTAAATTAAGTTTTTATTGGAAGGCTGCCATGTTAATCTGTTTATGTATTGCCATCGCTGCTTTCACACCATACGGCAGAGTGGAGTAGTCACAACACATGGCCCATAAGGCTTAAAATATTTACTACCTGTCTCTCTACAGAAGGTTTACTTGACCCCTGATCTAAAAACTAAAGGAGACATGAAGGAACAGGCAAATATTTAAGAAAGAAATCAAATGAGAATTGCTTGCTTGAAGTTAGGAGTAAAGGTGACTCTGAAAGGTTAAGTAATTGTTATTTATGGTTTAGAGGACAGTGACCATTAGAACCTTGGTTCACACCAGCCCTATCACCAGTTAGCTCCTCAGCAGCTCCATTCCACCTTGATGATATAATCAATCCCATGTTGTCTCAAGGGTTCAGACTCTCCTGCTAAATCTCTAATACAATCAAGGCTCCTTTGGCTTCAAAAACCAGAAGCCATCCCTATCTTGTTCTAATGAAAAGTCAAATTTGTGAGAAAATGATACAGGGAGCTAAAGCAATGTCCAACTGGACCCTACAGGAACCAGAAAACCAGCAGGTTCTGAGGGTCCCAGTTTCTCCAACCTCTTCCCTCCAGGGTCCATATCTTCCTACTCTTCCTCCCCTCATGGAAGGCTGGCTTTCCCTGCTTATTCTCTAACTTCCACATGCCTAAAGGGGGCAGCCAGCTCATTGTCTCTATAGTAATATCTCTGCCTTAGAATCCAGCACCAACACTGGACTGTCCTTCTGCCACCCTCCTCTTTGAGATTACTGGGGAGAGACTAAGATGCCTTATCCTGCCATTTGATTGATTGTATTGGCAAAGGTGTGTGCCCCTGATTCCATCAACTGTGGTGGGGCAGCTGAGTTACAAAGCCCACATCACACTTACTAGGACCTTACATTGGGCAGACAGCGATAACTAAGGGTAGAAAATGGTAAAATATATCCTACATATATATATATTGAGAGACCTTTCCTTCAAACTTCAGTTCAAACCACCTCTTCTGAAATGCCTTTACTTACTATGCAGTCTGATTTAGATGCCTTTCTCTGTACTTCCAGAGCATCTTGTTCATATCTCAAGCTTGGGGAAATTTATTAAGGGTGAAGTTACATCTTTATCATTTGGGTCTTTGCCATAGTTCTAGCACATAATATGTGCTCAATAAACACACATTGAAAGGATTAATTAGTATGCAAATGAATAACCCAAGCACTTGCGGGGTCAAACACAGGTGAGGTTGATTAGGTAGATGAGACATAGGGGTGGATATTTTTAAAAGGCAGGAATTTGATAAATTGGTTGTGAGCTACCCTTTATACATGCTAAATAAATATGAAATTATATATACTTAAAACCATCATTCATATCTATCTATCTATCTATCTATCTATCTATCTATCTATCTATCTAACCAGAATGAGCAATAGGCTTACCCAATCCAAGTCAAAATCCCATCAGGATTTTTTGTGAATATCACCAGCTAATTCTAAAATTTCTGTGGAAAAGCAAAGGAATTAACAGTGAAAACAACGTCTGACAAAGAACGTATATCCAGAATATGTAAAGAACTCTCAAAACTCAACAAGAAAACATCAAACAAAAGTCCCAATTTGAAAAATAGGCAAAATATTTGAACATACACTTCACCAAAGGAGATATACAGATGGCAAATGAGCTCATAAACAGATGCTCAAAATCATTAGTCATTTGGGAAGTGCACATTAAAACCACAATGAGATACCATTATAAACATATTAGAATGGCTATTATCAAAAAAACACTGACAATACCAAATGCTGGCAGGGATTTGGAGCAAGTGGAACTCTTACACACTGCTGGTGGGAATGCAAAATGGCACAACAACTTTAGAAAACAGTTTGGCAATTTTTTTTTTATAAGGCTAAACACATACCACACGGTCCAGCAGTCCCACTCCTCAATAGTTAACCTAGCAAAGTGAAAACTTACATTCCCACAAACAAAAATTTATATTTACACACACACAAAAAGTCAGTGTGAAGTCAGTATCACTCAGAGCATCATAATTTGTCAATGTTTATATTTGATCAGAATAAATAAGGAAAATATGTGAAGTAAATAAATTAATAGGAAAAATATTTGACTTCAGCTTTTCCTTAAAAATAAATCTGTGAGACAGAAAGTAGAATAGTGATTACCAGGGCCTGTGAGGAGGGAAGAATGAAGGGTTATTGTTTAATGGGTATAGAGTTTCAGTTTTATAAGATGAAAAGAGTTACAGAGATGGATGGTGGTGATGGTTGTACATTGTAAGTGTATATTATCACTGAAGCACATACTTAAGAGTTAATAACTTTTATGTGTATTTTAGCACAATAAAAAATTAGAAACAATATTCAAAAATACTAATAATAAAATTCCAAGGTCTCAAAAATTTTACAAACTAAAAAAAATTAGAAATTTAAAAAGTTATGAAACAAAGATTAAACTCTGTGAATTTATCTTTATGCAGTGCAACAGAAAACAAAGTTAATCTGGTTTGGCCCAGTAATTTAGATAAATATCATTGGTACAGTAGATCCAAGCTAAATTTAAAAATCCCTGATCTTTCACCTGTTACATCATAAAATTGTAAGGACACTCTACTGCACATCTCAAGAACAAATTGACTAGGAGTTTGGTCATTGGTACAGATATATGCACTGATTGAGACATTTTTGGCCCTGCCGATAATACAATGCATTATTCTAGAGAGTTTATGAGTGCTTTGAACTGTACCCAGCTGGTATTTGCAGAACTGGGTATGTTCTACTTTCTGGTAACCTCAAGAGGTTACTACAATGGTTTTCTTTATGGATTGTCATTTTGCCATTAGGGTTGACAAGGCTAATATCCAACCACGCATTCTTTCCCTGACCTTAAGAGATTATAGAATGACATTCAGTAGATTTTAGATGTTTAAACATCCTGGTGCTGCTAATGTTATTTTATTTTCCAGTTCCAAAACTAACTGGATAAAAATTCCCAAGACCCTACCCAGGCTCCTATAAAGTAGAATGAGAATTTGCTCCCCTGCCCCCATCTAATGTTCTTCTCCTATTTAATGGTAAAACTATCCTGTGCACTATTTCCCTATTTATAGCTCAGACAATTCAACTCCAGGCAGGTGGTTCTATTGAAAGATAAATAAACTTGTAATAAACCCCCACTGGTTCCTAAATAGCCAACTGTGCTGACAAGGCAGGCTGCAGGTGACTGAACTCATCCAGGGATGTTGGGCATTTACTACAGAGCTGGGGACCCATAGCGTCTTTGGCCAAGAAACATCTGGTACCCCCAGCATTTTTATCTCTTAACAGAAATCAAAATCAATGGTCATACAACTGGTTAAAAGTATCAGGTGGCTTTTCAGCTGATATACCGAACACCTAAAATACCGTATCATCTTAATGCCTTTATGTAATGTGCTTATTAATCTCTAAGCGCTTTTAGAGAATTTCATTGACCCTTCTTCCTTGGAAAATGTGACTTGGTCCACTTGGAGTGGCCTCAGACATCTCAGGACACATGCCTTCTCACTTCCACATTGCTCCTTTTTCTGTCTTCCCTCGCCACTGGGATGAGATCTACATTCTTACATGAAAAGACTGGTTAAAAGAATGATGAGAATTCCTCCCTCAGGAGCAGATTTCTGCAAACTCTCTTTTGCAATTTCCCATTCCCATCCACGGTTTCATTGGATCTTTATAGCACCCAGTGAATGAACTCATATTGGCTCTTCTTGTGTCCTAATTAAGTCTACCACTATAGTATGAGCTATTCCTCTGTTCACAAATCTATTCTTCACAATTATATTATTTTTTTCAATGAGGTATAATTGACATAAAACATTATATTAATTTCAGGTGCATGGCATGATTTAATCATTGTGGTACAATGATCACAACAAATATAGTTAACATCCATCATCTTACATAGCTACATTTTTTTTTCTTGTGATGTGGACTTTTAAAATCTATTCTCTTAGCAACTTTCACATATGTAGTACAGTGTGTTGATTATGGTCACCATGCTGTACATTACATCCCATGATTTATTTATTTTATAACTGGAAGTTTATATACCTTTTGACCCATTTTACCCACACCTTACCCCCTGTCTCTGGCAACCACCAATCTGTTCTCTGTATCTGTGAGTTGATTTTGCTTTTATTTTGTAGAATCCAAATATGAATGAGATCATATGATGTTTGTCTTTCTCTGTCTTATTTCACTTAGCTAATGCACTTAAGGTCCATCTGTGTTGTCGCAAATAGCAAAATTCCATTCCTTTTTATGCCTGAATAATATTCCATTGTGTGTGTGTATATGTGTATGTGTTTATCCATCCATCCATTAACAAACACTTAGGTTGTTTCCATGTCTTGCTATTGTAAATAATGCTAAAATGGACATTTGGGTGCAAATGTCTTTTTGAGTTAGTGTTTTTGTTTTCTTCAAATAATACTCAGAAGTGAATCGCTAGATCATATGGTAGTTCTATTTTTAGTTTTTTTAGGGCCTCCATACTGTTTTCTTTAGTGGCTGCACCAGTGTATATTCCCACCAGCACTGCACAAGGATTCCTTTTCTGTACAAACTTGTCAATACTTCTTATTTCTTGTCTTTTTGACAATAGCCATTCTAATGGGTGTGAGATGACATCTCATTTCAGTTTTGATTTGCATTTTCCTGAGGCTACTAAGCACTTTTTCATGTACCTATTGGTCATCTGTGTATCTTCTTTGAAAAAATGTCTATTCATATCTTCTGCCCATTTTTAATTGGAATGTGGTTTTTATTGGCTACTGAAAGTTTCGATTTCCCTCATCCAAATCTTCTCAAGTTTCTTTAAGTATGAAGAATGTCTACTGGCCACTAGCATCTTTCCAAGGTATGGCCCAATCCAATGCACAAAGAATTATTATTCATTAAGGAAATGGGGAATCTGACCTTGAAAAGCTACAGAGAAGTAGATAGACAATTAGTTACAATATATTTGCAGTGTATGTATGTAACACAGAGACAATATGATGTTGAGTACATATTTAGACAGGAAAGAGAGAAGTAAATTGTGTCAGCAGATGAGGCTGGCAAGGTGTTTCAGGGACCAAAACACAGAGGGATTTATAGAATGATGGAGGAGCATATAAAAATTTATAACAGAAAACCAGCACCATCAGATTTCCATTTTAAGAGTACACCCTGGTAGAATTCTGGAGGCTGGGTTTGAGACAGATGAGAATCAGGTCAATAAAACCCTCCATTGGATTGCTGTCATAATTCAGGAGACAGTATGTGCCAAGAGCAGTGGATATGAAAATCTGTATCTGAAAGCTTTTTAAGGAAGTAGTTGTTTAAATCCTAGGTTCTCACCTCCAAAAGCAATCTGGATAGGTAATAGGTGCAGGAACTTGGAAATTCCAGAAGAAAATCTTCTGTCTTTTCATTTTTGCTTAATAATTAAGATTATTGGGGCACCTGGGTGGCTCAGTCACTCTAGCACCTAACTCTTGGTTTCAGCTCAAGTCTTGACCTCACAGTGGTGAGATCAAGCCCCATGTCCAGCTCCACGCTCAGTGTGGAGTCTTCTTCAGATTCTCTCTCCCTCTCCCTGTGCTCCTCCCCCACTCTTTCTCTCTATATATAATAAAAATATAAATATATATTATAATAAAAACTAATTAAGATTATTTACTGGAGATGTCAGAAAATAGTTTAGTAATGGTGTACAAATACAGAGTGACAATGAAATGAATACTCATCAATTGTTGAACAAGTGTAGCTTGCAACAGGAGGAAGTTAGGTAAGATCTAAGATTGAAGATCAGATGAAACTTTTTAAACTTTTAATCAATATTATTGAGCAGTGGGATATAGACATACACATGTACATAGTTTTTTGCCTATCAGAATGTCTTAGATTTAGATTTTTCTGAATAGCAGGCAAGGTAATCTCTCATGTCTCCTTCGTTATATTTTGAAAGAAAAGGAAAGAAGTTACATGTTTTCTAAAGACAAATTTTACTACATATACTTCCTTTATTTTCCAGAGTGTAAGCAATTTATTGATTTACAATTCTGTGCTCCTTGTTAAGTTTTCATTGTTCTAATGCCCTGTCTGTGCCTCTTCAAAGTGATATCCAGCCACAATTTCTAAAAAACAAAAGTAAAACCATAATCCGTTATAACTAGAGGTTTCATGGAAAAAGATACGGCATTACAAAGCCATAACTGATATTCATCATCTTTCTGCACTTTCCATCCCAGTTTGCTCTTACCTTCAGCTGTACTTCTGCTGATACGGGTTTTTTTGTTCTGTGGGGTAACCCAGACTCATTTCTGAGGAAGCTAAGCCCCCTGTTACTATGTACTTCTCAAACTGTGGCTATTTCAGCTGCCCATTCATAGCTATCACTAGGCATGGAAGCACCAGATGTTCCCCAGTAACTTCTATGGGTTGTAGACATTCTTGTCCCCACTCTCATTGTATAAGAGTCCTATATCTTTGTGGTAATTAGGATCAATTACTCCTAGCAATATAGGAATTCTTTTCTTCTGCCTGCTAGACGGTAGGCATGAGGTGCTCCAAATGACCACATGGCAGTTTGATTGAGGTTTGGTAGAATCCTTTCTCTGTACCCTGAAAGAAGGGTTCCCCTTCTACCAGGAACCAGGATCTCTAATGCAGCAAAATCTACAGTTTTGCAGGTAACAAGCACAAAGTCTACAAGTAAATTAATTAAAATTACTAATGAGAGTGAGCAACTCCTCTTTCCACCCCTTGGTTCCCAGATCCATATTTATCACTGTGTCATGACACAGCACCATGTACTGGTATCTTGAAGGACGGCACCTCAACTCACAGAATGTCATCTCCATACTGTGGCTTAGCTCTACATTTAAGAAGATTGCTTTACTGCTCTGTCAGGCTATCAGATTCCTGTGATGCAATTCATAGGACTGATGGCTTCATAGTCTTACGCCTGTTATCATACTTTACTGTAAAGTGGATCCTTGAGCCCTCTGACACTGAGGCACTGTAGACAAGGAAGACACATCAATAGTTGGAATATGTATCATTCTCGATAAAATGAATCATAGAAGGGTAGGAGTTGTCTAATGTTACCAGCTTGCCAACAAATGGCTAAATCATCTCCTTAAGGAATTGTAGAGGCAAACTTTTAGTGGTAGCTAGAATAAGCTTGGTGAGATGGAGTTAATGCCAGTTCAAATATGCATAGCTTTCATTGATGCCATCATGACTCCTTTGTTCATAGGAAAACAGTGGGAAAGCCAAGGGCAGTTATTGGCTAGCATCTACTGAATGAGACATTCTGAACAGCTAGTTTTCAGTCCTTTCTCTGGAATGGAATATTCCAATGGATATTCTGTGGTTGAAATTGACATGAGACAGAGTTCTACACACTTCGTGTCTGTTCCCATAGGTCCATCCATATACATTTCTTTGCCTCTGATATCTAAGCCATTCACCACTGCCAATGAGTCATGTTTATTCCTAACTCAGACTTCATTTTTCTTCAAACAAAGTGCATGACCAAATGCACTACCCAGGCTACTGCTTATGAGAAGATTTCCCCTAATCACTGTTCTTTGGGTACATCCTTGTATGAGTCTTTAGTGGATTAGGAACTCTTTATTGGTTTGCATTAACAAACAAGCTGTTCTACCCATCAGCTGGTCATGGTGTGAACTGAGGTAGACATTGATGTGACATAGGTAGATAAATAGAGTATGAACCCCTGGTTCCTGTAATTTATTTGTACTCTGAAGACCTGGGTGGGACCAATTCTGAATGAAGGTTTTGCATTGCATAATGTATCACTGCTGTGTCCACTTAGTCTTATGATTTAGTGATTATGCCAATACTAGCTCATGAGGCATAGCTCAAGTCATATCACCAAAAATATTGCCTGGTTAAGTATTCATTATTAGGGGCAACTAGCTGCCTTTCATATAGCATAATCTGATTTCAGAATCCTATACTTCTGCACTGCCACTCTCCTATCCACATCCTCATCTATTCTATTAGTCCAAATTCTTAAAAACAAACAAACAAACAAAAAACCAGAACCAATAGGATGAATGCTGGGATGGATAGAGAGGTGATAGATGATAGGTAGGTAGGTAGGTAATTAGGTAGATAGAGACAGAAATTTTAAAGAATTGGCTCATGCACACAATTGTGGCAGTGGAAAGTTCAGCATTTGTGGGGCAAACAGCCAGCAGGCTGGAAATTCAAGTAGAATTTCTGTGTTGAAGGTTTGAGGCAGAATTTGTTCTTCAGGAAACCTCAGTCTTTCTCTTTAAGCCTTCACTGACTGGATGAAACCCAACCATATTACAGAGAATAATCTGTTTTACTTGAAATCAACTGATTGTAAGTGTATTGGGTTATTTTAAAAAATACTTTCACAGCAACATCTATACTAGTGTTTAAACAACTGGGTACCATATTCTAGCCATGAGGACATATAAAAATAACCATCATATCCACTGTGTATCCTCTAGATCTTTGCATCTAGCAGGCTACATTTACTAAAGAGAAGAACTGCTTTTATCTTGTATCATAGCCTAAAACTGGACTGTAATCCTGTTACTCTCAGTTCTTCTCAAAGTGGACAGTCTTCTGAGTTAATCAAAAAAAGAATTCCTAAGGGTGGTATGTGCTGCCTCCAAAATCAGAAGGAATTTTCAAGGTTGTATCTTCTTCTTATTGATAGAAGCTAAAAGGTAGAGTGTCATGTTCTTCATGTTGGGGAGATATGTATGTCACAAAACAATAGACTCCTAAAAACTCAAACCCAGTGAGAAGGAACCCTTAATGATTGTAATATTTTTCTCCCACTTTCTGGTGCTCTGGGGTATCACCAGGGCATTCAGAGTATTTGTCAAGTTTTCCTTTCTAGGTCTGATTTAATAAGGTATCATCAATATTGTAAACCAACATAAATGAAGGAATGTCAAGTAGATCAAGTTATCTTTGGGTTATATTATGCCAAAGAGTAGGAGAAGTAAGATAGTTCTGGGTCAAGATTGTAAACATGTACTATTATTCATCGTAGTTGAATGTGAAATGATCTTGATTCTCCTCATCGCAAGGATGGAAAATAATTCATTTTCAGGATGAATAGTCACATACCAAGTTCCAAAGGCTGTATTTATCTGTCCCAGTAAAAATATGATATTTGGCATGGCAGCTTTGATTGTTTAAGTAAAGCTGGTAAAGTTTATGCTTAGCCCAATGATTTATGGAAAGCCATACCAGTGAATTACTTTGTCTGTGTGTGTGTGTGTGTGTGTGTGTGTGTGATGTAGAATGCCACCACTGCATAGTCTAAGACTGTAAGAAAGTATTATTCAATACCATCCCACCTGACTTGTGTTATTGCTTTTGACTTAGTTTCTTGGCTGATGGGGAGTGGAATTTCAAGAGCTTCCACTTGACTTGTCTACGTTATGGCTCTTATTCTATAAGGCAAGTAACCTCTGTCAGGAATCTGCCCACTGTTAGATACATTCATCCTAATTTTTCCACTCAGAGATTATGGGAAAAAAACTATAGGGTAGGTCTGGGGACCCATTAGACTAAAGGTCTGAAAAACTTTTTCTCTAAAGGGCCAGAGTAAATATTTTATGTTTTGCAGATTATATGGTATCTGTGGCAGCTATTCAAATTTGCTGTGGGAGCACAAAAGCAGACACAGACATTAAAAAGGAAATGTGTCTGTGTTCCAATAAATATTTATATAAATTGATGGTGGGCAGAATTTGGCAATGGGCCAGTTTGTTGATGCCTGCATTAGACCCCTGTGTGATGAACTTGGGCCAGGACTCTATGTATCACCTGACCTCTATAGATTCTTATTTTAACAGAGAGACCATGGTAACATTTTGGTTCCTCTGGTATCAGTGTCATCTCAGATCATATATCCTTTAGGCCTCAAAAGATCTGTGTATTCCCCTTTTTTAGTATACTCTGCTAAATTGCCTTAGAGGAGGATTGGGAGAAAAGTAAAATTATACTGTATACTTCCTGTGACATTTCAGGGCTCTTCCTTTGGGGACTTGGGTTCTCTTTCAATAGATGCACCCAGCATCTGAGAATTTGCTCATCTCTGGAATGGGAAGAAAGGGTCATGACTTTTCATTCAACAGGTGACATCTGCTTTCTGTTTCCTGCTCTTGATTTCTTGTCATTGTTATAAACTCAAGTAGAGTACCCTTGCTGCTGTACCATCCATCTCACACCACAGATCTTTGCAAGTCATAATGCCCTGGTTGCTGTTCTGTCTGTGCTGTATATTTCAGTAATTATATCCATCTTGCTTCTGTTGGTTAAATGGTTTCATTTGGCCTTGAGTTTTCTAGACTCCTCTTATCTCAAAAACAATAGGAAGCCCAGTTTCAAAGCAGCCTTTCCCAATATCAAGCCTGCCTTACAAAGGATAGTCACCTCTGATCTTTCTCCACATATAAAATGAGATTGAAAACAAAAAGAGGTATGCCACTGGTTGATGCTTGTTTTAAAAAGACAAGATTAAAACACTTGACTGAGTGTGAAGAAAGCAATTCATTGTCTGTTACAAAATGAGTTCGGAGTGCTCCTAATCCATGTCTGGCGTAATGGGGGGGGTACTTAACATATTCCTCCCCACTGAAACTGTGAAGAAGTTACTTCTTGCTATCTCTCTTCATTTGCCAGCTGAAGAATCACGTTTTCTTCCCCAAGTAGCATCTAACTGGTAGCATATATGGTGATGAAATTGGTTAGGTATGGAGTGTGAAGGCAATTTTAATACTGAATTTATTTAGTCCAGAACGTTTCTTTTTGTACATGTAAGTGTAACTTAAACAAATCAATTCCATCTGATTAAACTCACTTTACATGGTTAATGTACCGTGGACACTCTTTCTCCTCTGGTGCTTTTCCCAAAGATCACAGGAAGAGCATTTAGATGTTTGTTTTGCATGTCACCCCAATGCACACAAAATCCAATAGATTCAAAAGGAAACATTGCATTAAATTAATTCAGCTTCAAGTTCAAAGGCTCATCATGTATGATAAACAAAACCAAAGGAAATGATAAGATGCAGTGTCACATTTCATTTAATATCTAAATCCACTCACAACAAGGTAATATCTAATTCACTGTAGCCTCTCTGTATCCTCATATGGCATAGATCCTCAGGGAAAGAGAAAAGCTCAAAGAACCTGGAGTTGGCAAATATAATGTGAAGTTATAAATGATTTAGAGAAGTGGTTCTCAACCTTGGTTGTACTTTATAATCACTTAGGGAGCTAGTAAAATTCTCAATTCTCTAGCCTCACCCCAGAATAATTAATTCAGAATTTCTGGGGTTAAGACCCAGGCATCAATTTTTTTTTTTTTTTTTTTTTAAAGCTCCCCAGGTAATTCCAATGTGTGAGCGAGGTCAAAATCCTCTGACTTAGAGAGTGGTTCCCAAAGGTTGATGTGCTTCAAATCACTGAGAAAGCATCTTAAAACTCAGATCACTGGGCCCCATTTTGTGTTTCCCAATCAGTAGGTCCATAATTTGCATTTTATTTTTTTTATATAGATTTTATTTTTTGTGTGTCAGAGAACAAGCACAAGCAGGAGGAGAGGCAGGCAGAGGGGGAGCGCAGGCAGAGGGAGAAGCAGGCTCCCCGCTGAGCAGGGAGCCTGACGCGGGGCTCGAACCCAGGACCCCAGGATAATGACCTGAGCTGAAGGTAGACGCTTAACCAACTGAGCCACCCAGGCGCCCCTATAATTTGCATTTTAAACAAGTTCCCAGGTGATGTTCTTGCAATTGGTCTAGGGAGCACAGTTTGGGAACCACTACTTAAGAAGACCACAGTGACTTTCAGACAAGAAGTAAATCCTATAATGTTTCCACTGATATGGTCATAGAAAGATGACAAAACGTAAGTCTTAGTAATTCTGTGATGGGTGTGGGGACATCTGCTACCTGTGAATTCTGTAGGAGACAGATAACTGGTCTAAATAAATAAATGTCCCAGTTATAAAAACCTGAGCTTCTATGGAAGAAAAAAATTCAACGAGCTTCAGATTTTAAATATGAGTGTGGGGATAGAGAGGATAAAGAAGTATTTAGTGATTTGAAATATTTAGGCCAAATAAGGAAGGGAGAAAAACCTAAATCTAAGTATAGCATCACTGAGTTGGCAAACCAAGGAACAAACGATTTTATAGGTGACCTTTATTATCAGCATTAAGGGAACAAAACAAACTACAAAATATGTCTTGATGATTATAAATTTGAACTGGTCCTGGAATATATTTCACAAACTACTTTTGACTATTCATGCTTCATGTTCTACAAATTTAAAATATTTCATAAAGTATAACAAAGGCTCAAACAGAAGAGGTCCTGAATTAGAAATTGAAAAATTTTTCTTCTCCTCTATGCTGATAAAATTATCAGTATGGTGCCTATGTATATACTGACATGGAAAAAAAATCCAAGATACTTCGTTAACAAGTAAATTATGTATAATCTTATATATTACCCAGATATGAACTTGAAAGCATATGCCCTAGACACTAACCTGTGTTTCTTCATGGTGAAGAATTTTAGACTTTCAGTCTCTATATTTTCTATTTTGCAATTTTTGTAGTATTTACTACATAATTCTTTCACTTTCACATTGTAGAAATAAAAACATACAACTTTTAAGATTACACTAAAAAATTAGAAATAAAGGATAAGGATAAACTGGAGAACACAGGTGCCAAAAATAAAGACTACATTTCTCAGCCCCCTTTGCAAGGAATTATCATGTGCCCAAACTCTGGTAAGAAAATGTAAGCACATGTGTCATGTGTGCCTTTCATTGAGTATATTTAAAGAGACAGGGACATGTCTTCCTCCTTCCCTCCCATTCATCCTTTCCTTTCCTTCCTTCCTTCCTTCCTTCCTTCCTTCCTTCCTTCCTTCCTTCCTTCCTTCCTTCCTCCCTTCCCTTCCCTTCCCTTCCCTTCCCTTCCCTTCCCTTCCCTTCCCTTCTCCTTCCTCCCGTTTTCTTAAATTCTCTTTTAAATTAAGACTGTATTCTTTGTTTTTGTTTGTTTGTTTGTTTGTTTGTTTTTAGAGAGAGAGAGTGCACATGCAAGCAGGGGGAGGGGGAGAGAGAGAGCGAGAGAGATAATCTTAAGCAGGCTCCACACTCAGCTCAGAGCCTGATGTGGGACTTGTTCTTAGGACCCTGTGATGGTGACCTGAGCTGAAATCAAGAGTCAGACGCATAGTCAACTGAGCTGCCCAGGCACCTAAGACTGTATTTTTTAGAGCAGTTTTAGGTTCACAGCAAAATTGACAGGAGAGTACAGAGACTTCCCATGTATTCTCTGCCCACACACATGTGTAGCCCCCTCCATTACCAACATCCCCCACCAGGTGGTACTTTGTTGAAACTGATGAACCTACACTGACACATCATTACAACCCAGAGTTTACATTACTGTTCACTTTTGATGCTGGACAGTCTACTGATTTGGAGAATGTATAATAAGGTATATCCATCATTATGTTATCATTTAGACTATTTTCATTGCCCTGAGTCTGCTATACTCTCCTTATTCACACCTCCCCCAACCCTCACTCTCTGGCAACCAATGATCTTTTTATTGTGTCCATAGATTTACCTTTTCTGGAATGACATATAGTTGGAATCATATAACATGTAGCCTTTTCAGATTGACTTCTTTCACTTAGTAATGTGCATTTAGGGTTCCTCCGTGTCTTTTCATGGCTTGAGAGCTCATTTCTTCTTAGCACCAAATAATATTCCATTATCTGGCTGTACACACTTTATCCATTCACCTACTGACAGACATTTTGGTTGCTTCCAAGTTTTGGCAGTTATAAATAAAGATGCAATATGCACCTTTGTGTGTGTGTGTGTGTGTGTGGTCTTTAGTCTTCAGTTCCTCTGGGTAAATACCAAAGAATGAAATTTCTAGATCTTAGAGTTTGTTTAGGTTTGTAAGAAACTTCCAAATTGTCTTCTAAAGTCCTTGTACCATTTTGCATTCCCACTAGCAGTGAATGAGAGTTCCTGTTGCTCCGCATCCTTGAGAGCATTTATGTTGTCAGTGTTCCAGATTTTGGCCATTCTAACAGCTACATACTGATATGTCATTATTATTTCAGTTTGCATTTTGCTGGTGATATATGATGTGGAGCGTCTTCACATATGGTTATTTTCTATCAGTACATCTTCTTTGCTGGGGTATCTGTTAGGGTCCTGGCCCGTTTTTAAATTGAATTGTTTTCTTATTGTTGAGTTTTAAGAGTTCTTTGTATATTTTTATAACAGTCCTTTATCAAATGTGGCTTTTGCAAATATTTCTCCCAGTTGGTGAATTGTCTTATCATTATCTTGACCTTGTCTTTAACAGAGCAGAAGTTTTAATTTTAATGAAATCTAACTTATTGATTAACTCTCTTATAGATCATGTCTTGTGTTGTATCTAAAAAGACATGACAATACCAAAAGTCATGTAGGTTTTTTCCTATGTTATCTTCTGGGAGTTTTATAGTTTTGTGTTTTACATTTAGGTCTGTGGTCATTTTCAGTTCACTTTTGCGAAGGCTATAGGTCTATGTCTAGATTCATTGTTTTATATATAAATGTCCAGTTGTCCCAGCATCATTTGTAGAAAAGACCATCTTTGCTCCATTGAATTGCCTTTGCTCCTTTGTCAAACATCAGTTGACTGTATTTATGGGGTCTGTTTCTGGACTCTCTATTCTGTTCCAATGATTTATTTGTCTCTTCTTTTGCAAATAACACACCGTCTTAATTGATGTAGCATTATAGGAAGTCTTGAGGTCAGGTAGTGTCTGACCTTCAACTTTGTTCTTTTCCTTCAATATTGTGTTGAATATTCTGGATCTTCCGCTCTCCATATAAACTTTAGAATCAGTTTACCGATATCCACAAAATAACTTGGGACTTTGATTGGTAATGCATTGAATCGATAGATGGAGAGAACTGACATCTTGAAAATATTGAGTCTACTATCCACAAACATGGACTGTCTCCCCATTTATTTAAATCTTTGATTTCTTTTCTTCCTTCCTTTTTTTTTTAAATTGAAGTATAATTAACATACAGTGTTATATTAGTTTCAGATGTATAATATAATGATTCAAAGTTCTGTACATTACTCAGTGCTCATCAAGATACACGTGGTCTTAATCCCCTAAATCTTTGTGTTGGGGCTAACGTAGAGCATGAAATCAGCCATAATACCTGGCTTGCTAAAATGTAACACAAAGGCCACTAAGGGCAGGTTAGGTTTTGGAGAAGGGCATAGGCTTTGGAATGCTGAGGCCTACGTGACCACTCTGCCGTTGGAATGCCATGAGGAGTTGCCTTCCCGAAGTTTTCCTAGCCTGAACAGTCGCCCTGTGATCTAAGAAATGTAGGCATTGTCCCTTGGGCTTTGTTTAGCAGAACTCCTAGAATAAAACCGAATTAGCATACCGTATCTTCACCATAAACAGAACTTCCCAGTTTCAGTAAGACCCCGTGTCACACATCATGTGCTTGAGGAACAGTGATAAAGGCTTTGTAATTATCTTGAACCAATTAAAGCAGGAGCAAAGAAGAGCAAAGGGTCTTCGCCTCTGAGCACTGACCCCCTTGCCTTCTGTCTTTAACAGCAAAGTTTGGAGTAATCTTTCATCCATCGGTACAGGGATTGCTGGCCATTCCCAGCATCTTTGATTTTGTTCATCAGAGTTTTATTGTTATCCTACTTTTGTTATGTTTATTTTAGTTTGGCTTATACCAAAGTATTTCATTTTAGGGGGCATTGCTAATGTAAATGTTACTGGGCATTTAATTTTAAATTCTACACGTTCATTGTTTGTATAGAGGAAAGTAGTTGACTTTTGTATTTTAACCTTATATTTTGCAGCCTCGCTTACATTGCTTATTATTTCCAGGAATTTTTTGTCAGTTCTTTTTTATTTTGCATATAGATGATCATGTAATCTGTCAACAAAGACAGTTTTATTCTTTTCCCCCCAATCTGTATACCTTTTATTTCCTTTTCTTGTCTTAATGCATTAGCTAGGATTTCCAGTATGATGTTGAAAAGTAGTGGTGAGAGGAAACATCCTTGTCCTGTTCCTGATCTTTGTGGGAGAAATTAAAACTTCTCACCATTGGATCGTGACATTACCTGTTGTCATCTTTTTAAGATGCTCTTTATCAAGTTGAAGAAGTTCCCCTCTATTTCTAGTTTACTGAGAATTTTTACCATGAATAGATGTTGGGTTTTGTCAAATTTTTTTGTGTGTCTATTGATATGATCATGTGATTTTTTTTCTTTGTTCTATTGATGTAATGGATTATGTTGATTGATTTTATAATGATGAATCATCCTTGCATACATGGGATAAATCCCACTTGGTCATGACATATGATTGTTTTGTTTATGTTGTCAGATTCCATTTACTGTTTTTTTTTTTTTTTCTTTTTTAGGATTTTTACAACTATGTTCATGAGAGGTATTGGTCTGTAGTTGCTTTTCTTGTAATGCTTTTGCCTGGCTTTGGTTTTAGGATAATGCTGGCCTCACAGAATGAGTTTGGGAGTATTTTCTCTTCCTCTGTCTTCGGAAAGAGAGTGTAGGAAATAAGTATAATTTCTTCCTTAAATGATTGTCAGAACTCACCAGTGAACCCATCTGTGACTGATGATCTCTGTTTTGAGAGGCCGTGCTGAAATTACTTATTGATTCAGTTTCTTCAGTTGATATTGACCTAGTTTGATTGTTTATTTCTCCTTGCATAAGTTATGGTAGATTCTGTTTTTCAAGGAATTGGTCCATTTCATCTAGGTCATCAAATTTGTAGGCTTAGAATTGTTCATAGTATCCCTTAATATCCTTTTAATATCCACAGTTCTGTCCTGATAAATCTCTTTCATTCCTTTCATATTAATAATTTGTGTCCACTCTTTTTTAAATAGCCTAACTCGAGGTTTATCAATTTTATTGGTCTTTTCAGTAAACCAGTGTTTGATTTCATTAGTTTTCCTCTATCAATTTCCTGTTTTTAATTTCATTGATTCCTACTCTATGTCTTAGTGTTTTTTTGTTTGTTTGGTTTTTTTTTAGGAAAGCAGGTTTCCTTTTTTCTTTTTTTTTTTTTTAAGATTTTATTTATTTATGTGACAGAGAGACAGCCAGTGAGAGAGGGAACAAGCAGGGGGAGTGGGAGAGGAAGAAGCAAGCTCCCACCAGAGGAGCCCGATGTGGGACTCGATCCCACAACGCCGGGATCACGCCCTGAGCCAAAGGCAGACACTCAACGACTGCACTACCCAGGCGCCCCCTGTCTTAGTTCTTTTTTAAATTTTCTTTTTCTAGTTTTCTTTTTTTTTTAATTTTTTATTATGTTATGTTAGTCACCATACAGTACATCATTAGTTTTTGATGTGGTGTTCCATGATTCATTGTTTGCGTATAACCCCCAGTGCTCCATGCAATACGTGCCCTCCTTAATATCCATCATCGACCCAGCCCAATCCCCCATCCCCCTCCCCTCTGAAACCCTCAGTTTGTTTCCCAGAGTCCATAGTCTCTCATGATTCATTCCCCCTTCTGTTTACCCCCCCTTCATTCTCCCCTTACAGATTATTGATTTAGATCATCTGTCTTAATATATGCATTCAACACTATAAATTTCCTACTAAATACTGCTTTTGCTGCATCTAACAAATTTTGACAACTTTTTTCTTTCCATTTTCATTTAGTTCAAAATATTTTTTAATTTTTCTGGAGATTTCTTCTTTGACCCATGTATTATTTAGAAATTTGACGTTTAATTTCCATGTATGGGGGCACCTGAGTGGCTAAGTTGGTTATGCATCTGCCTTCAGCTCAGGTCATGATCCCAGGGTCCTGGGATTGATCCCAGCATCAGGCTCCCTGCTTAGCAGAGAGTTTGCTTCTCCCTCTCCCTTTGTCTCCCAGCTTGTGCTCTCACTATCTCCATCAAATAAATAAATAAAATCTTAAAAATATAATAATCTCCATTTATGTTGGAGTTTTCTGGTTATCTTTCTGTTATTGTTTTTAGCTTAATTTCAGTGTGTTCTGAGAGTAAACATTGTATGATTTGTAATCTTTTAAATTTGTTAAGGTGCATTTTATAGTCCAGAATAAAGTCTGTCTTGGTGAATGTTCCATGTGAGCTTGAGGAAAATGTGTGTTCTGCTGTTTTTGGACATAAGAATCTGTAGTTGTTAATTCTATCCAATTGAGTAAAGGTGTTGTTGACTTCAACTATGTCCTTACTAATTTTTCTGCCTGCTGAATCTATCCATTTCTGAGATGGGTATTGAAGTCTCCAGCTATGCTATCAAGTTCATCTATTTCTTTTTGCAATTCTATCAGTTTTAGCCTCATGTGCACACTGTTGTTAGGCACATACACATTAAGGACTGCAATTTCTTCTTGGAGAATTGACCCGGTTATCATTATGTAATGCCCTTTTTATCCCTGATAACTTTCTTGCTTTGAAGTCTGCTCTGTCTGAAATTAATATAGCTACTCTTGTTTTTTTTTATTAGTTCCATTGTGGCATATTTTTTGATCCATTTCCTTTTAATATATATGTGTCTTTATATTTATAGTGGGTTTCTTATAGGCAACATATATTTGGATCTTGTGTCTTGGTCCATTCTGACAACCTCTGTTTTTTTTTAATTCATGCATTTAGATGATTGACATGTTAAATGATTATGAATTGATATAGTTGGATTAATATTTACCATATTTGTTAGTTTTCTATTTGTTGCCCTTGTCCTTTGTTCCTATCTTTGCCTTCCACTTTTTTCTGTCTTTTGTTGTTTTAACTGAGCATTTTATATGATTCCATTTTCTCTCCTTCCTTAGCATACCAGTTATACTTTGTTTTTACCTTTTTCAACGGTTCCCTAGGTTCTGCGATATATATTCGCAGCTATGCCAAATCCACTTTCAAATAACTCTATACCATATAATGTGTAGTATGAGTACCTTATAATACCAAAATAATCCTAATTCCTCCTTCTCGTCCTTTGTATCATTGTTGCTATTCATATAATTTATATACAAATATGCATATATATATATATAATTAAATATATTTTTGGTATTATTATTTTGAACAGTTATCTTTTATAACAATTAAAAATAAGAAAAATAAAAGTTTTCATTTTACCATAACCTATTCCTTCTTTGATGTTCTTTCTACTTGTAGATCCAAATTTCTCTAAAGAGCTTTAAACGTTTCTTGCAAGGCAGGTCTACTGGCAAAAAAATTCCCTCAATTTTTGTTTGTCTATGAAAGCCTTTATTTCTTCACTTTCAAAGGATAATTTCACAGGGTATAGAATTCTAGGTTTGTGGAGGAGGAATTTCTTGCAATAATTTAAATATTTCACCCCATTCTCTTTCTGCTTGCATGGTTTCTGAGGAGAAGGTGGATATAATTCTAATCTTTGTTCCTCAGTGGATAAGGTGTATTTATCCTCTGGCATTTTTCATTTTTTCTTAATCTATAATGTTCTCTAGTTGGGAAATGATATGCCTTCATTTAGTTTTTTAGCATTTATTTTGCTTGGTGTTCTCTGAGCCTCCTGGATCTGTAGTTTGGGGTTTGGCGTTACTTTGGGGAAATTCTCAGTCACTATTGTTTCAGATATTTCTTCTATTCCTTTCTCTTTCTTCTCCTGGTATTCACACTATTTATATGTTACACCTTTTGTAAGTATCCCACAGTCTTTGGATAGTCTGCACTTTTGTTTGGTTTTGGTTTTGGTTTTTTAATCTTTGTTCTCTTTGTGTTTTGGTTTTGGAGACTCCTATTGATATGTTCCCTAATTCAGACATTCTTTCCTCAGCCATGCCCAGTCTACTAAGGAGCCCATTAAAGGCAGTCTTCATTTCTGTTACAGTTGTTTTTACATCTAACATTTCTTTTTTGAATCTTTCTTAGGGTTTCCATCACTCTGTTTACATTGCCCATCTGTTCTTACATGTTGTCTACCTTACCCATTAGGAACCTTAGCATATTAGTCATAGTTGTTTTAAGTTAGCAGAGTGATAATTTCAACCACCCTGCCACATCTAGTTGTGATGCTTGCTCTGTCTTTTCAGTTTGTGCTTTTTGCCTTTGGTATACCTTTTAATTTTTTCTTGATAATTAAACATGATGGACCAAATAAAAGGAGCTGCTGTAAGTAGACCTTTCGTGATGGTGAAGTATGGGCAGAGGGGAAGTGTTCTATAGTTTATGCTTAGGTGTCAGTCTTTTAGTGAGCCTATGTCTCTGGACTGTGACCTTCACAAGTGTGTCTCAGATTTTTTTCTCTCTCGTTAAGTGGAACAGGATAACTGGAGTGGGCTTGAGTTGGTTATTTCCTTCCCCCAGGTCCATTAGGCGCTGACAATAACCCAGCACGTTAGGCTCTGGTTAACTAGTTTCTCCAGAGGGAGACCTTATTAAGAAGAACAGATCCTCTTGTGTGTTCCACAATCATCCTTTTTTCCCCCTCCCCATGTTGGAAGCATACGGATATATATATTTTTTCTGATAACCTTCGTTAAACTCCTGAAGGTAGATCTCACAACATTGCTGGCGGGTAGGGGGAGAGTGGATATGACTGGCTTCCTCTGGATTTTTTTTAACTCTCATCGTTGTCCACATTGAGTCTCCAATAAGCTGTCAATTACAGTTCAGTTTTTCTTACCCCCAGCAGTGGTTCCCACAGTGCTTTCTGCTCTTTCATCTTTGCTTGAGTAACCACAACTAACTGTCTGTAATATTGGGAGTAGTGATTTGCCCTGTTTCCTCCTCTATCTTACAGAGTCAAGAAGAGTAGTTGATTTTAGTCAGTTCAACTTTTTACTTATTGGCAGGACAGGGTGTTGACTTCCAAGCTGCTTACATGAAGAACTAGAAATGGAGGCAATCTTTCTTAACCCCTCCCTTCTTCCAGAAGAGAGGATTGGGTGGTTGGAGCATGAGTAGCTAACTGAGACCATGAAGCAAAAGCCACATGCTGAGGATGTTTGAGATATAAAAGATAGAAGGAGCCTTGTTTTCTAATACTGTGGCATGCCATTCTAGTCTGGCATTTCCCAAATCCAGACTTCCTGAACATGAGGAAAAAAGGAACATTAATTGCTTTTAGCCACTGTTTTTGGAGTCACGTGGAGGTGAAGCATATTCTAAATGTTACAATGATGAGAAATACGGTTTATATTTCAAATCTTGGTTCCAGGAGAATGTTGATGGCATGAATGTAATAAGGAAGTAAGGATATCACAACTAGGGTATGGCTTCAGCAGGAAAGGATAAACATTCTATGGTAATTTCTGAAGTCCTGGCAGGAAACTGAGGATTCTATTACTGTTTACGGGGGGAAAAAAACCCAACACAAAACAAAAAAGATAATTCCTGCTGATGTCATGAGAGGGTAAGTTGGAAAGACTCCTTTTGAAGCTGTGTTCCAGATACAGGAAGCAAATCACACCTCTCTGTTCATTAAACAAGTTGCATTAACTTCCTAAAAGACCAGAAAATTAATACCAAATGGGTAAACTACCACCCAGTGAAGACATTTAATGAGTAGAACTTTAAAAGTTACTTTCTTAGCTTCAGTTTTTTTTCAACTTAGAGCTTTTCTGAACAGCCATTATACTATCTTAACAAGAATGTACAGAAAATCAATAAACTGAAAAGTTCAATGTAGTATAATATGACTAAACTTGAAAATATTGTACAATATGGTATTACAGTGAGCTAATCCTACCTGATTTTTTCTTGTTACTACAATCCCTTTTAATGCATTGTAGTCCTCAGATAATGTACCTTTTTTTTTTTTTTAAGTCATTTCTGTAGAGCAAGGAGTAATCCCTTGAGGAAACTTGATCTCAAATTCTTTTTTTTTTTTTTTTTTTTTTTTTTGTCTAAGTGAAATGAATGTCAGGTAAAGTATTTAGATAACCCCTAAAAAGTCAGGACTCATCCACAGTAAAATCTGTGGTGTAAAATTAAGAATTAATGAAAGCATAAAACAGTAAACACAGTAGGGTTCTTTCCAAAGCAGTAAACAGGTTACACAATGCTGAAGTATAGCAATACATATATTTCCCACGTCTTTGAAAAACAGTTCTTCTCTTAAATGTTGATGGAAGGCATTATTTTTATTCTTTGAATTTGGGAGTAGTCATATTTTACTTGCCTCTAAAATCAACATGTTTGCCAGTGTGACTCATGGGTGACTCTCTGAATAATGGGACATTCAAATATTCTCAGTTTACAAACCATTTACTTCTTACTTCAATACAACTCCCCCCAAATGTGAAGAAACTATTTAATTATTCAAACTGCTAAATTTTTGTTATTTAGCTTAGCTGCTAATAGTCCATTGTATCTCAAGTTTGTCCAGGGCCACTTTGCATTGTGTCCCAAGACATGAAGTGGGCAGAGAAAACAGGGTTCCTGAGGCTTCCCTACTAGGATGAGTCAGGAACTAAGTTAGCTGTTCCTCTTTTGGGAACTGACAGCAGAGAAGTGAGGCGGGCAGAATACACAGTGCATGGCATGCAAAACACACAGCTGGCTCAGGGCATGAGCATCATTGGTGTCTCTAAGTCAGGCAAGCAGAGACATCTGGAAGCTGGGTTCTGGAAAAGAGAACCAGAAGAATGAGTGTGCATAATACAAAGCGTGCAGTTATTTTTAAATCATAATCATTGCTGGAAGCATACAGAAGTGTGGCTCATGTGTTTGAGGGCCAGGGCTAGTTATCCAGGCCCTGGAGGTAAACTGGAAAGAGCAAGGCAACCAAGCTGTAGGAGACAGGTGTTCTTAGGCAGGCACTCAGACAAATATTCTGTAATGAAGACAAGGACAGATGTCTCATTTGAACTCAAATGGTTCAAGTTGATGAATTCTGCTCCAGAATCTCCAACATCAAAATTTAACTTAGGTTTGGCTAGGATGCAATGAAGGACTTCACTGAAAACTGAATCCTGAGTCTTAGAACTAAATATGGAAACTTAGTGATTTTGATAAAGAAAAAGAAGAAAACAGAAGAAAGAGAAGAGGAGGGACAGAGCAGGAAGAAAGGAAAAGGAAGAGAAGAAGTATTTAATGTCCCTTTATTCTGTGCAAGGAGCTGTTCTAAGCGTTTTGTCTATATCCGCTCACTGAATTCTTACTACCCTTCTAGTGGGTTGAATGGTAGTTCCCTAAAAGATATATCAGGTCCTAATGTCCTGAACCTGTAAATGTTACCTAATTGGAGGGGGGAGGCCTTTGCAGATGTAATTAAGTTAAAGATCTTGAGATGAGACCATCCTGGATGATCCATTGAGCCCTAAACCCAATGGCAAGTGTCCTTTCAAAGGACATACAGAGGAGGCAGACAGAGAGAAGGAGGCAATGTAGCAATGGAGGCAGAGAATGGAGTTATGCAGCCACAAGCCAAGGAACAATAGTAACCACAAGATGCTGGAAGAATGAAGGAACAGAATCTCCCCTAGAGCATCTCGCAGGAGTGTGTCCTTTACAGCACCTGGATTTTGGATTTCTGGCCTTCAGAAGCATACCAATTAAATTTCTATCGTCTTAAGCCACCAGGTTTGTGGTGATTTGTTATGGCAACCATAGAAAACTAATATACCAATGAAATAGATAACACCATTGTCCATATTTTACAGATGAGGAAACTAAGCCTCAGAAAGTTTGAGAGATGCCCAAGGTTATCTAGTTATTAAGTAAAAGGGCAAGGATTGGAATCAATTGGGCTCCAGAGCCCACAACCTCATCGCTACACTATATCAATGCATCATAAAACCATGAGAATTACACAGTATATAATCCTATCAGGAAGTTGGGGCTGCTGTCCTGTTTCCATCAGAGGTCAGAAAACGGGCACCTGGGTGGCTCAGTTGGTTAAGTACCCGACTCTTGATTTGGGCTCAGGTCATGATCTGAGGGTCATGGGGAGTCTACTGCAGATTCACTTTCCCTCTACCTCCCCCCACCTCAAATAAATAAATATATCTTTAAAAAATGGGTTATAAAACAGTGTAAAGGATGGAACTTGCAAGTTATCAGTGACTTTAGCTATGGGATACTGAAAATAGGGGATGAGGAAATGATGTAGGAAGTGCACAAGTGCTCCAATAATCAAACATCTGATGGATGTTCTTGTATTAGCCTCTGTGGTTAACCTAATCAACAAAGATAAATCCCATAAGCATGATTTTAGGATTGTAATATAAATCCAGAAAATGATAAAATATGTAAATCTAGTAGATGCTTTTTAAATATCATAAAATGATGTCATTATAGAGATTTATCACCTTCTTTGTCAAAAGTACAGTTTCTTAACATTACTGAATTGATTCAAAAAGGATAAAATTATCTATGTCACCTCAGTTCCAAAATAGAAGATTAGGAATGGGATGTTTCAGTAGAACTGAAATGGTGGGGCTTGGATTTATGAGGCAGTAAGAGAACAGATTTTAAGCTCTGGATTCAAGAATCAAGAACCATGGACTGAAGTGCAAGGTGAAGTCATGAAACTCACATGTGACTCAGCTCTTGTGGGGGTTACTCAGTCCCTGGAGATTTTTTTCCACTCTAATTTTTTTCCCAACATGCCCTGGACCACAACTTATTGCTAATCTCTTGAAATTCTTGTATGTGAGCCGAGTAGTGGCAATGATTGCTGATAAATATTTAACAACCTGGCTTTCCACAAAAATGTCTCATTTATAGCATTTGCCAGTGTCCATGGTGTAAATACTCCCACCATAGCCAATTTCAAATACAAAATTCAAGCTATTACTGAATCTTGAGTAGAGGAGAGGTGTCCAATTGCACACAGTTATATTGTATTTCCACCGTAGAGATACAGTAGACATAAATAAAGCCTGTAACTAATATTAAAAAGTAGTAATTTAATTATTATAATTTAACTTGTAATAGTGACTGTATTTAATGAGAAGCTCAGAACTTTTCTGAAAATTTAACAGTTGATTCTCATGGGCCAATACAGTCTGTCTCTTGCACCCACTGGAAGTAGGATATATGTTCCTAATCATCTCTGCTTTGAATTTCTATTTCAAAAGAATTCGGAGATGAGTCCACCACTTCATACCTGCTGTCCCTTTGTAGCCCCACTCAACCCTCATTCTGAATACTACCTCAATTCTTAATTCTCTAAAATATGATTCATATAATGCTATGTGAGTAATAGCTGTTTATGGATATTTTGAGATGTTGGGGCTTTTTATATTAGAATGCTTTACACAACTGAAAACTGAATGTTGGACTGAATGTTATGTGGCCTCCCTGACCCTTGGAATTTCTCTCTGGCCTCCCTGACCCTTGGAATTTCTCTCTTGCCTTCGTATCTCCATAAGCTTTTACTTTTTTCTCCTTAATTCACAGACCACTTCCCTTTTTTCCTCCTCTTTATTCCTGACTGAAAACATCCTGTTAATTTATTGTATAAGGTTTATCTGTTAGCACCCTGCCTCCAGCTACCTTTAAGTCATGCCCCACAAGTCTCAAATTTTCACATCTAAAGAAGATTATCATGGCATTAAAAAAAAAACAGATGGTTATCAGTCTAAGGAATCCTAGAGCTATTTGGTAAATTAATATTGCTGATGTTTGCCACATGAACAAGCAAGGATAAGGACCACTTCATTATCAGAAATCATGACATGGTGGTCAGTTAAAGACCCTGATGGACACAGCAGGAGTTAAGATATGGGGCCTTATTAGGTGCCAAGGTAAATCAGAAGAAGGAAGGCATAGGAGAAGATGGTTGAGTTCACATAAACATCGGCACCCAGGAGTTCACAGGTGACCTCAAAATGGAGAAAGGATTCTGACTCAGGAAAGCACTTCTAATATGCTTCCTGTTAAAACAGAAACCATTACAAAACAACGGCAACCCAAGCCTACAGAGAAGCAAAAATGGGAGACCAGAAAAAGAGAAATGGGTAGCCTTTGAAAACAAAAACTATAGTCTGTCTCTACCTATTTGTAACATGATTCTAGAAGCCAAACAATGTTACTATTATCTTCATAGCTTTGGAGAGTAATTAAATCAGACATTCAGAACAGCTGTGGACACCACCAAGTTGCTGCATTGCCCAACTCACAGTGATGCCATTCAACGAGTCAACGACAGAATGGCAACTCCAGGCTTGTCACCATTCATCATATTAAAAAGTTGTAAAAACCAAAAATTAGCAACACATGTAATTTCTATAGCTTTTATTATGTATAACTATGTCTCTGTGACATAAGTAGTAATAGCATTTCTGATGTCAGAGTATAAGAAACTTAGAGCAATCCTATACTGTATATTCAAGTAGCCCATTATATATTGTAACCCAAATTCTTATTTTCCATGTTATAATTTTGGTTATTTTATGTCCTTGAGACAGCACCAATTTTATATAAAAACAAATTAGTAGTCCTTAAGTCCTTAATCACAAAGAGTATTACAGAACATAAGCATATTACCTGACTTATGTGAAAATAATCCTTATATATATTTTATATAAGAGAAGAACATGCCATATTAGACATGGCATAATAGGCATATTAGCTTGAAATCCATTTAAGGTAAAACTCTCTTTTTACTAAGCTTGGTTAGGTATCAAAATTGCTATATTATAGTCAAACATCATCAAAATAAAAGTTTATTTCTAAGGCCTACACAGGGGAGTCACTATTGTTTATTGGGTCTTTTCTTATTTGTTTACATAAAGCAGATGTTTAATGCACATTCATTTTACAAACAATAATACTTCTCCACTTCTCTTTGGCTTTTTAATGCCAAGAGGGGCATATTGTGGACTTACAAACCGTGTTTCCTAGGAGCAAAAATGTATTTATACCTATATGGATCTAATTTTCTCTACTTGTATTTGAGTGTAGTATGAGAGATTCTTAATGAAATTTAATGTTATCTAAAATGCACTCTTGGTGATATGTTCTTTTAAAATGTGCTATTATTTAAATTTGGTCTAAGCCTGTTTCCCATATTTGCCTCTAGGCTGTGAGCTTTTTAGGGCAGGAATACATCCTACTCATCTTTGTATCCAAGCAGATTTAGGTATTTAATATACGCTCATAAATATTTGTTGAATGAGCAGGATTTCAATAAGTTTGAACATAAGCCCAAATGCCAGAGCTATTTAGTAGAAAACAGAAAAATCTGATAGGGCTACAAGGTCAGAGTTACCAGCTGAATATGAGAATGTTGGTGGAGAGGAAAGAAATAAGGGGTTGTGGCAATGGGTTTTGGATAGAAAATCATGAAGCAAAAGGGTTGCCAAGTGGAAAGATATTAGGAGATACAATTCTCAGTAACAGAAAGTTATTGTTTTGTGCCAATCTCAGCCCATCAGTAGTGATGCTGTCCTCTAAAAATGCCTGGGGGCACTCACCTGGGCCCCTGTGAACTTCCCACAGATGTCTCCCCTTCCTAAACCAGTGCAATGACTGGACCAACTCTTGTGATTCTTACGATTGTAAGATGCCCTTCAGCAATAACCAGCGGAAATTTTGAAAAAAAATAAAAATAAAATAAAATAAGAAAGAAGGAAAGGAAGGAAGGTAGGTAGGTTTATTACTTACAAGACCAGGAAATTGCACAGCACACCTGAGGCCACACAGCAAGGTTGAAGGGAGAGTGAGGGAGAATAGGCCTGGGGTTCTGCTTTTATAGGGGTCATAGTTGAGGGCCTTGGGCTTTGTGGGCTCACTCTTAATTGATGAATTTGAAACATAAGAGCAGGAAATTGAAGCACAGGCAGAGGAAAAAAAAACAAAGAGTGGCCCAAAAGGTCAATTGCTGAAATCAACAAAGATCTTTAAAATGAAGGAGCTTCCCTTGGGGGAAGTGGTGCAGGTGTTTTGATGTGGCTGGGAATGTGTTTATTGGAGATAGCCTCTTTGAAATAGATGCTAGGCGAACAAAGCTTAAGTCAGATCCTCGCATTACAAAATGAAACAAAACAAAACAACTGCCAGGGCTTTAGGTCAGGCAGAGGTCACAGGAGAATTGGGACTTCTCCCCCACGTTTCTCTAAGGTTTAACCTTACTCGGGTGCTGGCCTCTCCATATTTCAGTTTCTCCACTGACTGCAGGTAACATTCTTATGAGAATTCTGAGAATTTTATCCTGAGTCTTGTGGATATCCATGTGTCAGCCACTGTTATTCATTTCCTTTGACATTTTTTCTACCGGAGTTTATCACCTTACGACCCCAGATTCACACACAAGTCATTAGTCAGAGGAAAATGGAAGCAGCTATGCAGTTTACTTACCTGTGAAACAACACACTCTCTTCCTATAGGTAGTACTCTTATTGAAAGGGAGGTAGAAGGGAGGGAGCGAGGAAGGAAAGAGAAGGGAAGGAAAGAAGGAAGAAGGAAGGAAACAAGGAAGGAGGGAGGGTGGGAAGGAGAGAAGGGAAGGGAGGAGGTGGGAAGGGAAGGGACAAAAAAGGAACAAAGGAGGGGGGAGAGGGTGATGGAATGGGCTAGGCGGGTGATGGGTATTAAGGAGGGCTCTATTGCATGGAGCACTGGGTGTTATATGCAAACAATGAATCATGGACCACTACATCAAAAACTAGTGATGTACTGTATGGTGACTAACATAACATAAAATTTTTTTTTTAAAAAAGGAACAAAGGAGGGAACAAACAGGGAGGGAAACAAAATAAATATGTTTATTTTCTTCCTGCTAAAAGACAAAGTTTGGGGGAAAATCTAAATGTAAATAATTTTTTATGTCTTATAGTGAGAACACATATAAGTTTATGCATAAAAATAATATAGGAAAAGGGAATCTTAAATTTTTCTCCACTTATCATGACCAGAGATTTGTTAAACACATTAGTTAAACAGAATTTTTATTGCATCTTACAATATGTGCCATCTCCTTAGAAATCTGACGCTGTTGATTTTCTCTCAGATATGCCCATTGCTTAGGTCACTAAATATAATTGAATGGCACTTACAGAATCAAGTCTAAATGAATTATCATGTATTCCCCTCAAAAATAGACAACTAAGCATGGCATTTTTAAATTCCCAAATATATTGGCCGCCTTAAATGTAAGCAAACATGTTTCATATTTTTAATCGTATAGTGCTGATTTTTTTAAATTGTAATTATTATTTTTTTTAAGTTTTATTTATTTGACAGAGAGAGAGAGTGCGCACCCACAAGCGGAAGGAGCAGCAGAGGTAGAGGAAGAAGCAGGCTCCCCACTGAGCAGGGAGCCCAGTGCAGGGCTCGATCCCAGGGTCCTGGGATCATGACCTGAGCTGAAGGCAGATGCTTAACCAATTGAGCCACCCAGACGCCCCTAAAATTATAATTATTATTGATGATGGGGTAGATTCAGTAAATTTTTAATTATAAAACCTATATATGTATATATATATACACACACACACATATATATAGAGAGAGAGGGAGGGAGAGGGAGGCTTCATCTTTAATTAAATATCACTCTTTCCCATATTATTTAATTTTCTCAATAAATGTATACTGGAGTGTAAGTTCCAGGCAGAGCTTGGCATGAGAGTTAAGGGAGGTGAAACATGTTTTCTGCCTTGGATGAACCTACAGTTTAATGAGGAAAGCAAATAAAGACGCAAAAGACACATCACAGACTGACGCAGTCAGGGAACATTTCTTGGAAAGAGATGGTGTTGGAATGATGTCATTTGTGTATATGATGGCGGGGGGGAAGAAGTGGTTAAAGCTAAACAGGTAATCTATCATGCAGGACCTTGTACATTATATTGTGAAGCTATAATCTTTTGACATGTTTTAAGAAAAGAGTTACTTTTTCACATTTGCTCTTTGAAAAGATGACTGTGGTGGCATTGTGGAGGATGTATTAAAGATGAGCAAGAATAGAGTTAAGAGGACCACTTGGGGAACTATTATAGTCATCTCAGTGAACATTGTGAGGATCTCAATCAAACCAGTAACAGCAAGAATAGAAAGAAGAGAGGGTATGTGGCAACACTGAGGTGTCACTAGGGTGTGTCTTCAAGAAAGAACTTCATATTCAGCTTCAAGAAATGCACTTAGCCAACCCCCTCCGGCTGTAGTCTTTGAAATCTACTGCAGCATTCATATTGAGATTGTGCTCATTCTGGGAAGCCCCAGCCAGCGGCTGGCATAGCTACAGCACTGGAATCTGGCCATTTCTTCTCAACATGGGACTCATGTAATGGTCAGTCCCTAGTGAAGAGCTCCCTACTGGGTTGACTTTGAAAGATCTGCCTTTTCTGAAACTCCCTGCCCTGTCAGGTTTGCGACACAACTGATGGCTCTTACTGTCCAATTCTGCTTCTTTCCCTCTGTTATCTGTCACAGGGGAAATCCCTGAATAAAGTGCTTGTGCTCATGTCTCCAGCTCAGCATTTACTTCCAGGAAAATGTGATTGCCACAGGGTGTTAGAGAAATAATTAGAAGATAGAACTGACAGGAACATTTATTGATGGGACATAAAATAAGTCAGAAGGATGATTCAAAGACAACTCAGGATTTTTGGTTTGGATGACACTTCAGTTCCCTGAAACATAGTTACAGAGAGAAAAGCAGGTCTGGAGCAGGTGGTGGGGTTTTGGAAATGGTGAAATTAAGATTCCTGTGGGACAAGCAATAGTTTGGTCCCATAAGTGATTGTATGCGTAGAGCTCAGAGGGGGCTCCCAAGTGTGTCTGCGTACATGAAGGATGCATATATTGTAGTTGTAAGCACGTTGCTTACCAACTCTGATTGATTAATTAAGATGCGACTCTAGAATGCAATATTGCTACAATTTGAGAAGTTGTGATGAATATTTGTGATTAAATTGTGTCACACACACATACATGTGTCTTCAATAATAGAATCATGTAACAGCAGAAAGCCTTTTCCACTCTGTTGTACACAAAACAAAATGTAAACATTTTTTGTGCCTCAGTTTTTTTTTTTTTTCATTATAAAATGGGATTAAAAGAGTACTAACCTCATGGGGTTTCTATAAGGATTGAATGAGAAAACAGATGACAAGCCCTTAGATTAATACCTGGCATGAAGATTTTTTTTTTTTTGCATACTACTACATGTCTTTTATCTCCCATAGTGCCTACCAGGGTAATTTTTTATAGTTCATATGTAATAAATATACACCTGTCTAGACAATTAATGAAATGCAAGTGAAAATAAAAATAAATATTTCTGAATTCCATTGACATGATACCCTACATTCAAAAATTGACTTGTAAAGGTCAAAGTCTTACCTGATTTAATTCCAAGCCACTCCTTATCAAACCCTTCTCTGGTTTTCTAGAATTCATAGCAAGAAAAGAGGCAAGGTGCTAAATCCCCCCTGCCTCTGCCTAGTAGCATTTTTGTCAGAATCAATTGGCTCCTTCCCGAATGTTTAGAAATTTTACAATCACCCATGCTAGCCCCCTCCATCAGTAATCTTAGACTTCAAAGGAAATATAAAGTCGTGCTTTTTTAATGTATTAGTGGTGGCATTCTTATGGAATGATGAGTGAGTCACTATCAGCTCAACTACACACCATTTTTACCTATAAGTTTGTATTTCTGTCACAATTAAATAACTGAACTGTATCTGAGCATTTTTCCAAATCAGCACCAATTATAAGAACTTAATGTCTATTCTGGGTCCTGTATTAGGATGCCAAGAAGGTTTAACATTTGCCTCTTTGTCCCTCTCTTGAAAATCCAATCTAATCCTTGATGTATCAAGATCATATTTTCATTCTTTAAATTGTGATATAATTCACATATAACATTATATTAGTTTCAGATGTATAATATAATAATTTGATGTATGGATATATTGTGAATCTACCACCACGCATAGTTACAAATTGTTTTTCTTTGTGATGAGAAGATTTACTCTCTTAGTAACTTTCAATTATACAATGCAGCATTATTAACTTTAGTCACCATTCCATACATGACATTACCGGGACTCATTTATCTTATACTTAGAGGTTGACCACTTTCACCCATTTTGTCCATCTGCCCCCAGTTCTTCTATTTGCCAATCTTTCCTCTGTATCTATGAGTTTAGTTTTTGTTGTTATTATTTATTTATTTTTACTTTCCACATATATGGGAGCTCATATGGTATTTGTCTCTGTCTGATTTAATGCTCTCAAAGCCCATCCCTGTTGTAGCGATTGTCAGAATTTTCTTATTTTCTTATGTCTGAATAATATTCCATTGTGTGTGTGTATCTCACATTTTCTTTATTCATTCATCCATCAGTGGAAACTTAGGGTGCTTCCATGTCTTGGCTATTGCAAATAATGCTATAATAAACAGGGGGATGCTGTTATCTTATTTTAAATTCCAGTGTAATTAACATATAGTCGAACGTTATCTTTAAGTGTACAATATAGTAATTCAACAATTCCATATATCGCCCAGTGCTCACCACAACAAGTGCATTCCTTAATTCCCAGCACTCTGTTTAACCCATCCTCCCACCCACCTCCCCTCTAGTAACCATCAGTTTGTTCTCAATAGTTAAGAGTCTGTTTTCTGGTTTGTCTCTCTCTCTTTCTTTTCCTTTGTTCGTTTTTTTTATTTCTTACATGAAATCATACGTATTTGTCTTTCTCTGACTGACTTAATTCACTTAGCATAATACTTTCTGACTCCATCCATGTCATTGTAGGTGGCAAGATTTCATTCTTTTTTATGGCTGAGTAATATTCCATCGTGTGTGTGTGTGTGTGTGTGTGTGTGTGTGTGTGTGTGTGTGTGTATCCATTCATCTATCAAAGGACAATTGGGCTGCTTCCATAATTTGGCTATCGTAAATAATGCTGCTATAAACATAGGGATACCTGTATCCCTTTGAATTACCATTTTTGTATTTTTGGGTAAAGACCCAGTAATCTGAGTACTAGATCTTAGGGTAGCTCTATTTTTACCTCTCTGAAGAACCTCCATACTGTTTTCCACAGTGGCTGCACCAGTTTGCATTCCCACCAACAGTGCATGAAGGTTCCTTTTTCTCCACATCCTTGCCAACACTTTTGTTTCTTGTGTTTTTTATTTTAACTATTCTGACGTGTATAAGAAAATATTTCATTGTGGTTTGG
This sequence comes from Ursus americanus, assembly GCF_024610735.1. NCBI lineage: Eukaryota > Metazoa > Chordata > Mammalia > Carnivora > Ursidae > Ursus > Ursus americanus. Next base: position 27,946,276 of record NC_142157.1, on the reverse strand, counting down.
ATTTGTATTTCCCTGATGATAAGTGATGTTGAGCATTTTTTCACATGTCTTTTTACCACCTGTATGTCTTCTTTAAATAAATGTCTATTCATGTCTTCTGCCCATTTTTAATTGGATTATTTGTGGGGTTTTTTTGTGTTGAATTGTATAAGTTCTTTATATATTTTGAGTACTAACCCCGTATCAGATAGTTATTTGCAAAAATCTCCCATTCAGTAGGTTGTCTTTTAGTTTTGTTGATTGTTTCCTTTGCTGTGCAGATTTTTATTTTGATGTAGTCCCAATAGTTTATGTTTCCTTTTGTTTTCTTTGCCTGGGGAGACATATCCAAAAATAAGTTGCTATAGCCAATGCCAGAGAAATTATGTGTTCTCTTCTAGGGTTTTTATGGTTTCAGGTCTCACATTTAGGTCCTCAGTTCATTTTGAGTTTATTTTTGTGTATGGTGTAAGAAAATGGCCCAGTTTCATTCTTTTGCATGCAGCTGTCCAGTTTTCCCAGCACCATTTGTTGGAAAAGACTGCCTTTTCCCATTGCATATTCCTCCCTCCTATGTTGAAGATTAACGGACTATATAATCTTGGGTTTGTTTCTAGGTTCTCTAATGTGTTCTAATGATCTATGTCTGTATTCCAGTGATCTATGTATCTGTTTTTGTGTCGGTACCATACTATTTTAAATACTTCAACTTTGCAGTATATTGTGAAATCTGGGATTGTGACACCTCCACCTTTGTTCTTCTTTTTCAAGATATCTTTGGTTATTAGGAGTCTTTTGTGGTTCCATAGAAATTTTAGGATTATTTATTCTAGTTCTGTGAAGAATGATATTAGTATTTTGATAGGGACTGCATTAAATCCATATATGGATTGGGTAGTATGGACATTTTAACAATATGTGTTCTTCCAATCCATGAGAAGGGAATATCTTTCCATTTGTGTCATCTGCAATTTCTTTTATCATTATTCTATAGTTTTCAGAGGACAGGTCTTTCACCTCTTTGGTTAAGTTTATTCTTAGGTGTTTTATTGTTTTTGGTGCAATTGTAAATGGGATTATTTCCTTAATTTCTCTTTCTGCTGCTATCAGTATATAGAAATGCAGTGGATGGGGTGCCTGGTGGTTCAGTCTTTTGAGTGGTCCAACTCTTGATTTCAGCACAGGTCATGATTTCAGGGTCATGGGATCTAGTCCTCGTTGGGCTTCTTGCTCAGCATAGAGTTTGTTTGTCCCTCTGCCTCTTCTCCCCTGCTCATGCATTCTCTCTCTCTCCAGTGAATCAATCAATAAATAAAAATAATCTTTAAAAAAAAGAAGTGTAGTGTATTTCTGTATATTGACTTTGTATCTTGCAACCTTGCTGAATTCATTTATCAGTTGTAGTAGTTTTTTGGTGGAGTCTTTAGAGTTTTGTATATACAGAACCATGTCATCTGCAACTAGTGAAAGTTTTACTTCTTCCTTACCAATTTGGATGCCTTTTATTTCCTTTTCTTGTCTAACTGCTATGGCTAGGACTTCCAGTATTATGTTGAATAGAAGATATGAGAGTGGACATGTCTTGTTCTTGATCTTAGGGAAAAAGCTCTTAGTTTTTTACCATTGAATATGATGTTAGCTGTGGGTTTTTCACATATGGCCTTTATCATGTTGAGTTATGTTCCCTCTAAACCTACTTTATTGAATGTTTTTGTCATGAATCAGTGTTGTAGTTTCTCAAATGATTTTTCTGCCTCCACTGAAATTATCATGCGTTTTATCTTTTCTTTGTTGTTGTGATGTGTCACATTGATTGATTTGCAAATATTGAACCACCCTTGCAACCCAGGAATAAATCCCACTTGATTGTAGTAATTTTTTTTAAAATGTATTGTTGGACTTGGTTTGATAATATTTTCTTGAGGACTTTTGTGTCTGTGTTCATCAGATATTTGGCCTGTAGTTCTATTTTTGGTAATGTCTTTATCTGGTTTGGGTATCACAGTAGTGCTGGCCTCATAGAATGAATTGAGAAGATTTTCTTCCTCTATTTATTTGAAAAGAATAGGTATTAACTCTTCTTTAAATGTTTGGTAGAATTTACCTGTGAAGTCATCTGGTCCTGAACTTTTGTTTGTTATGAGTTTTTTGATTACTGATTCAGTTTCATTGGTGGTAATTTGTCTGTTCAAATTTTTTATTTTTTCCTGATTTAGTTTTGGGAGGTTGCATGTTTCTAAGAATTTATCCATTTCTTCTAGGTTGTCTGATTTGTTGGCATATAATTTTTCATAACATTCTCTTATAATCCTTTGTATTTCTTTGGTGTCAGTTGTTATTTCCCATCTTTCATTTCTCTTATCTTTTTAAAATATTTTATTTATTTGAGAGAGAGAGAGGGAAAAAAAAAATGAGCAGGAGAAGGGGCAGAGAGAAAGGAGGAGGGAGAAGCAGATTCCCTGCTGAGCAGGGAGCCTGACTCAGGGTTCAATTCCAAGACCCTGGGATCATGACCAGAGCCGAAGGCAGACATTTAACCAACTGAGCCATTCAGGCTCTTTCATTTCTGGTTTGTTTTTGTCCAATCTCTCTCTCTCTCTTTTTTATGAGTCTGGCTAAAGGTTTATCAATTTTGTTGATCTTTTCAAAGAACAAGTTCCTGGTTTCATTGAGCTGTACTAGTATTCTTTTTTTTTTTTTTTTTTTTTAGTTTCTATTTAATTTATTTCTACTCTAATCTTTATACTTCCTTCCTTCTACTGGCTTTGAGTTTGTTTGTTTTTCTTTTTCTAGCTCCTTTAGGCTTAAGGTTAGGTTGTTTATTTGAGATTTTCTTGCTTCTTGCTTGAGGTAGGCCTGTATTGCTATAAGCCTCCCTCTTAGAACAGCTTTTCCTGGGGGGCGCCTGGGTGGCTCAGTTGTTATGTGTCTGCCTTCGGCTCAGGTCATGATCCCAGGGTCCTGGGATTGAGCCCTGCATTAGGCTCTCTGCTCAGTGGAGGCCTGCTTCTCCCTCTCCCACTCCCCCTGCTTGTGTTCCCTTTCTCACTGTGTCTCTCCCTGTCAAATAAATAAAATCTTAAAAAAAAAAAAAAGAACAGCTTTTGCTGCTCCCAAAGATTTTGGACCATTGTATTTTCATTTTTATTGTCTCCATGTATTTTTTATTTCCTCCTTGATTTCTTGGTTGACCCATTCATTGGTGAGTAGCATGTGGTTTATCTTCCATGTATTTATGTTCTTTCCAGATTTTTTCATGTAGTTGATTTCTAGTTTTCATTGTTGTGGTTAGAAAAGATGCATGGTATGATGTCAACCTTTTTTTTTTTTTTTTTTTTTTTAATGAGACTTGTTTGGGGCCTAACATGTGATCTATTTTGGAGAATGTCCCATGTGCCTTGAAAAGAATGTGTATTCCACTTTTTTAGGTTGGAATGTTCTGAATATCTCTGTTAGAGCCATCAGGTCCAATGTGTCATTCAAAACCACTATTTCTTTGTGGATTTTCTGTTTGGATGATCAATCCATTGATGTAAGTGGGGTGTTACAGTCCCCTACTATTGTTGTATCATTGTCAATTATTTCCTTTATGTTGTTATTAGATACTTTATGTATTTGGATGTTCCCATGTTGGGTGCATAAATACTTAAAATTGCTATATCTTCTTGATGGATTGTCCCTTTATGATCATGTACTGTCCTTCTTTGTGTCATTGTCATCTTTGCTTTAAAGTCTATTTGTCCAATCTAAGTATTGCTACCCCAGCTTTCTTTTCACTTACATTTTCATGATGAATGCTTTTCCATGCCTTCACTTTCAATGTGCATATATGTTTAGGTCTGAAATGAGTCTTTTGTAGGCAGCATATAGATGGGTCTTGCTCTTTTATCCCCTCTACCACCTTATATCTTTTGATTGGAGCATTTCATCCATTTACATTCAAAGTAATTATTTTTTAAAGATTTTATGTATTTATTTGAGAGGGAGAGATGGAGGGTGGGGGGAAGGGGCAGAGAGGGAGAGAGAGAATCTCGAGCAGATTCCCCTCTGAGTGTGGGGCTTGATCTCATGACTGAGATCACGACCTGAGCCAAAATCAAGAGTCAGATGCTTAACTGACTGAGCTACCCATGTACCCCAAAAATAATTATTGATACATATATACTTATTGCCATTTTGTTACTTGTTTTATGGTTGTTATTGTAGTTTTTCTCTGTTTTTTTTTTTTTTCTTGCTCTCTTCTCTCATTTTGTGGCTTTTTAGTGATATATTTGGATTCCTTTCTCTTTGTGTTTTGTATATCTATTACTGGTTTTGATTTGTGGTTACTATTAGATTTATATATAGCATCTTACACGTGTTGCAGTCTATATTAAGTTTTTGGTCACTTAAGTTTGAATCCATCCTGAAAGCACTAAAGTTTCACTCCTCTCCCCACCACATTTTAGGTACATTGTGTCATATTTTACATCCTTTTATTTTGTGACTCCCTTGACTGATTTTTATAGATATATTTAATTTTTCTGTTTTGTGCCACCTATTTTACTTATTCCTGCTTATGGTCTTTCCTTTCTACTCAGAGAATTCCCTTTAAAATTTCTTGTAAGGCTGGTTTATTGGTGATGAATTCCTTTAAGTTTTGTTTGTTTGGAAAACTTGTATCTCTTTTCCTATTCTGAATGATAACCTTGCAGGATAGAGTATTCTTGGTTGCAGGTTTTTTTTTGTTTTGTTTTGTTTTTTTTGTATTGTTTTGTGGTTTGTTTGTTTGTTTGTTTGTTTGTTTCAGCACTTTGAATATATAACACTATTCCCTTCTGGCTTATGAAGTTTCTGCTGAAAACTCAGCTCATAGCCTTATGGCATTTCCCTTGTATGTAATGGTTTTCTTTTTTCTTGCTTCTTTTAAAATTCTCTCTTTATCACTATTTTTTGCCATTTTAATTACTATTTGTTACTATTTGTTTTGATGTGGACCTCCTTGGGTTTTGTTGGGGACTCTCTGTGCAACTTGGACCTAGATTTCTGTTTCCTTCCCCAGATTCAGGAAGTTTTCAGCTATTATTTCCTCAAATGAATTTTCTGCCTCCATTTTTTCTCTTCTCCTTCTGGGATCCCTATAATGTAATAGTTTTTACTCTTGCTGGTGTCACTGAGTTCCCTTAATCTATTCTCATTTTTATTAGTCTTTTTTTCTCTCTCCTGTTCAGCATGATTGCTTTCCACTACTCTGTCCTCCAAGTCATTGATCCGTTCTGCTTCCTCTAGCCTACTATTTATTTCCCTTAGTATTTTTAGTTATTAAGTTCTTAATATTTACTTATTAGGTTCTTCATCTCTGATTGTTTCTTTTTTTGTTTGTTTCTATCTCCTTGTTGAGGATTTCACTGAGGTCCCCCACTCTTTTCTCAAGTCCACTGAGTGTTCTTATGATAGTACTTTAAATTCTCTATCAGGCATGCTACTTATCTCCATTTCATTTAGTTCTCTTGCTGTGATTTTTTTTTTCCTGTTCTTTCATTTAGGACATATTCCTCTGTTTCCCATTTTGTCTAATTCTTTGTGTCTGTTTCTGTGTTTTAGGAAAGTTAGCTATGTCTCCTGCTCTTGAACACAATGGTCTTATGAAGAAGAGGTTCTGGTTCCCTGCCATGCAATGTCTCCTGTTGTAGGCAGGAGGTGTCTCTTATGTATGTGTTGTGTGTGTCCTATTGTTGTGGCCAAGCCACATGTGCCTTCAGTCCAGTGGTCTGCAGTGGCTCTCTTTGCCAGGGCTTGGTCCTTATATTGTTAATGGGCCAATATGAGGCCACCTTGGGCTTGACTTTGGTCAGAGCAGGCATTTTCCAGAGCTGTGGTCACACGAAAACTGCAAGAAATTCTTCCTATGTTGTCCCCTGGGAAGCTTTCATTGGTGGGCAGGGTCTTCAGTCAGACCAGATGTCTGCCCTCAGTCTGCTGCTGGGGCCACAGCTGAAATGGTGTACGTGGTTTTCTTCCCTTCTCCCCAGGGCAGGAATCCCTTTATGGTGGTGCTGAACCCTGCTGAGACTCCTTTCATAGTGCCACACTTGTTTTGTTTTTGTTTCGAGAGAGAGAGAGAGAGAGAGAGAGAGAGAGAGAGAGTTAGGGAGGGGCAGAGGGAGAGAGAGAATCCCAAGCAGTCTCCCTGCTCAGCAGTGCTGGGCCTGATGTGGGGCTCAATCCTAGGATCCTGAGATCACAACCTGAGCCAAAATCAAGAGCTGGATGTTCAACCTACTGAGCCACCCAGGTGCCCCCATGCTGTTTTGATTATTATAACTTTGTAATTTATTTTGAAATCAGGAAGCATGATGCCTCTAGCTTTGCTGTCCTTTCTCAAGATTGCTTTGGTGTTTTGGGGTCTTTTATTGTTCCATAAAAATTTTAGGAATATTTTATCTATTTCTGTGAAAAGTGCCATTTAAATTTTGTTACGTGTTGCGTTAAATCTGTAGATTGCTTTGAGTAATATGGATATTTTAACAGTAGTAATTCTTCTAATCCATGAGGATAGAATATTTTCCCACTTCTTTGTGACTTGAGAATTTCTTTCACCGATGTTTTACAATGTCTTATAGCTTCGGTGTACAAGTCTTTCACCTCCTTGGTTAAAGTTATTCCCAGATATTTTATTCTTTGATGAAAATGTAAATGGGATTGTTTTCTGAATTTCTCTTTCTAATAGTTTATCATTAGTATATAGAAATGCAACTGATTTTTGCATATTGAATTGGTATTCTCCAACTTCACTGAATTTATTTATTAGTTCTAACAATGTTTTGTTAGAGTCTTTAGGATTTTCTATATATATTACCATGCCATCTGCCATAAAAAAAGTTATTCTTCTTTCTTTCCAATTTGGATGCCTTTTATTTATTTTCCTTGCTTAATTGCTCTGGCTAGGACTTCCAATACTAATTTGAGTAAAAGTAGCAAGAGTGGGCATTCTTGACTTGTTTTTTACCTTAGAGGAAAAGCTTTTAATTTTTAACCACTGAATATGATGTTAGATGTGGGTTTGTCATATATGGCCTTTATTATGCTGAGATACGTTCCCTTTATATGCTCATTGCTGAGAGGTTTGTTTTTTTTTTTTATAATAAATGGCCGTTGTAAGATCATATTTTATAAACCCTCTGTTAAAACACATGACCTGCTAATAGTATTTTTTTCCATTCAAGGGTATCCATGGGTAGTCTAGAAAAGGCAGTGCATATGCCAGCATGTTGAAGGGGTTTTGTTTTTGTTTTTTGTTTTTGATATTCCAATTTGTAATAGAATAATAAAAGAGGATATTTGAATTGAAGCCTATATCAGAAATTCTATAATAAATGGTTGTTTTAAGTATAGGATCTATTCAGTAACAGTTTTCCTATAATATTAAATCATTTAATGTGAATGAACTTCAGGCCTGAGTAAAAACATAGAGATGAAATTCTTTATTATCAGAACTCAGTGAATAATATGTAAGAACACTAATAGCAGAAAATAAAGGTTTCAATGTTGTTTGCATAACATAGTCTCTTCATGCTACCGCCACATTTACTCATATACCAACCCTGTGCTGATACTTTGTTTTTAATGTATATATAACTTGGACTATAACTTAGTGTTAACAATATCTGCATTGCTTTATTTAAATACAGGAGCATTATAAACTTAAATGCAAAATTATTATATATTCTGATTAAAGTATTATATCTCTTTAGAAACCCAATTTACATGATCTTGATTACAGTTATATTCTGTGTTAGATTTTGCTCCCCTCTAGCATCCAGGGCCATTATGTTCATTCTATATGTAATTTCATGTCAACATAGGATGATTAATTAACAACTAGTTGAACTGGTAGAATTGAAAAACAATTCCACTCTGATCATCTTAGCAACTATAATAATATTTCATACAGAGTTGGCTCATAAAAATGATAACTGATAGTATCTGGCTCAACTTTCCACCCAATGCAAAAATTCATTGGCAATTGGCCATTCAGTTTCCACTTTGTGATGGGGACTTCACTACCTGATGACATTGTACATTTCACTGTTTGACAGCTCCAGATTTTAGATAATCCTACAGCAGTTAAATGTTAACAGTTCAGCATATTTCTTGGCAATTCATCTTATGGCAGAAATAAAAGAATTTATAGTATTAAAATGACAGAATTTTTTAATTAATTCCTTTTACAGGTAGGGTGAATTTTATGAGAGGACATAGATTGTATAAACAAAGGTTACCCTGTGTGTCTTGTTCAGAAAAACAAGGCACCAATAATTGCCTCCAAGTATCAAAACTGACACTGCCCTCTTTATCCTGTTTCAAGGGTCTATGCTTAAATCTCAATACTTCCAGCTTCTAGCTCCCTAAGTTCTTGTCCCTAAACACTCAACTGTTGTTTGTCACTATGATTCTTAATAACTGAATTGCCTTACCCCAAATTCTTGTCCTCAGTAAAGTGGTATGACCTCTTTTGGATTGCTCTTATTTGAGGTTTCTTGACACTATAATGTACCCTGGTGTTGATTGAACCAACTCTCCATTCTGCATGAGAGACTTGAGGCCTTTTGCTGACCTCCCTTATTAATGATTTACAGAGAAAAACCTTAAAGAAATAATCAGCAAGGATTTTGAGGGCAACACAGGGGAAGGATAGATAGGGTAGATCAACACACTAGCCATATGAACCATGGCTACAGACAAAGGATAATAGAGATCTCACTCAACATGCTTTCTTTAAACCTGCCATTTTTCTCCTTAAGTGAGCCTATTTTGGATTGGAATTATGTAGAAGAAAAAAAGTAGTGTATATGGAAGATGTTGTGTGCTTCTCATGCTAATTCGATGCCCTTAACATTTTTTAGCTGAAACTTCAAGTCTCAAAAATAAAGATCAAGCATATGGCACATTACAACAAGTCCCACTGAGGCATGGGTGGCCCTGGAGCAGGTGGGTGTCTCAGGGGATCACTATCTGGCTGGAAGTACTTTAAGAAGAATGTCTGTGGCAGAGATCTAAGGAGCTCACAAAATTCAAAGCAAAGTGTTTGGATCTCTATTCGAAAAATTTTGACAAATGCTGCAAGGTGCAGCAGTAAGAATTACAAAGGTCCCATTTCTCAGCTTCCCCTGCTCCCCTGTAGAGCTTCCATTGATTTCAAAGACTTGCCAGGCTTGGATCAGCTCTGTGGGGCAGGGACCCAGGCGAGGAATGGACCAAAGACAGGAAGAAAGAAAGGCTGAACAGGGGGAAAGGAAAGTTCTGTGGATGAATTTTAGTACAAAAGAGTGCCCCTTTCTTCTGACCCACATGAGTGCTAATATAGCTGATCTAAGCATCCATCCATCATGTGTGTGTGTGTGTGTGTGTGCGTGTATGTGTGTGTGTATATATATATACATGTTTATAATAGAAACTATATGCTATATAAGATACAGATACACGTGCTTATGTAGCATATGCAGAATAAATAAAATGCATCTGTTCTTTTTTCAGTAAAATTTAACCCGAGGGAAACTTGGATAAGAGCAGTTAGGATATTAGAGAATGTCACTATAAATCCTAATGTTCTTTCTTACCAATTAACTAGTGATTATATTTCATCACTGAGACCATAGTGAGAGACACCACATTATTCAAGTCAATTTAGGGCCTGAGTAATAAAAGCTCAGAGAGTGAGAGATTTGCTAGGGAAAAAAAATGTATTCATATGAAGACTTTGGAGACTATGTGTATTTCTATTTCTTCTGTAAACCTTGCATTTTAATTTTTCACATTTGAGTCTTTCATCCAGATAGCATTTATTCTTTTTGTGTGTATATGGCATTTATTCTTGTGTGCACTGTGGCATAGGAATTTATTTAAAAATTTTTATATAGGTAACCATATATCCCAAATCATTTAAGTGACCTCCTTTTCCCAGTAATGCACAACTGTATTTCTATCATATTAAGTTCCTATATATTCTTGGTTCCATTTCTGGGCTAAGTGTCATTTGTCTATTTTCTACTCCTATGCTAATAACCAAATGATCTTAATTTCTATGTCTTTAAAAATAAATTTTGATGTATTGGAGTAACCCCCACCACACACACCCCCTTTCCTCTTTTTCAAAATTGGTTGGTATTTGTTTTGTCAAGTAAATTTAGGATTAGACGGTCCAATTCCACTAAAATTCTGTAGTGATTTTAGCTTAAATTAATTTAAATTCTAGAATAATTTAGCATGCGTCACATCTATACACTATTTAGTTTTCCTGTCTATTAATACATAATCAGAAGAGGATTTCCATAGATCCCAAACTGCACATCCACTCCACTACCGATGTCTGTGTCAGTACACTCTAAATGTTGCTATAGATGAACAACCCGTGTTCCCACCTGCAGCCAATCCTGTCCATTTTTTACTCTTTTGCCTTATCAAGCACATCTCTCAAGCAATTCTGTCCTTTTTCTCCTACAACCCTACCAGATTATTTCCATCATGACATGAATATGCTATTTCTGCCATCTTAAACAAATACCTTCTTTTGACCTCATTTCTCTGTCCAGCTATCATGGAAGTTCCATATTTCCACATGCCACAAAATTATTTAAAAGCATTATTTTAACTCCAAATCTTCTCCTTTTAATCTTCTTTAAACTCCCTTGAATCAGGACTTGAAATTGCTTCGCTAAAACTGTTCTTGTCAATATAAGCAATCACCTCCACATTGCTACATGCAATTGGATTTCTATTTTTCTAGAAAATGGTCTGATTTACCTAGTTTTCAAATGTATTGACATATAATTATTTAAATACATAATCTTACAATCCATTCAATGTTTTTAACATCTGTAGACAGTCATTTTGTCTTTTCTTTCCACTTTCTCTCTTTTGTTTTTATCCTTTCTTTTCAAAGAATATTTTTCTTTGTTATCTGTTATCAGTATCTATCACTGCCTTCAATATTTTGTTTGTTTTGTTTTACTTTCCTTGGACTCATTTTGCTATTTTTTTCTGAACTTCTTGGAACTGAGACACAGATCAGTCTTTTTTTTTTTTTTTTAAAGTAGGCTCCATGCCCAACATGAGGCTTGAACTCACAACCTTGAGATCAAGGGTTGCCTGCTCTTGTGACTGAGCCAGCCAGGCATTCCAGATCAGTCTTTTTATTTTTAATTAATTTATTTATTTTAGAGAGAGAGTGGGGTGGGGAGAGGGGCAGAGGGAGAGGGAGAGAGAGTCTTAAGCAGAATCTGGGCTGAGCATGGAGCTGATGTGGGGCTTGATCTCACGATCCAAGATGACTACCTGAGCTGAAACCAAGAGTTGGACACTTAACCAACTGTGCCACAGAAGCACCCCCTAGATCAGTCATGTTTACACTTTTTCTTGTGAAAATCTTTATGTTTCTAAAAGTTTTATATATGGCCTTTTATTACCATTAATTTCAAAATATTTTCTAACTTTTAATATGATTTTTTTCTGACTCATGAGTTACTTAGATATGTATCTCTCAATTTCCAAACATAAGGTTTTTCTCTTATCCTTTAGATGTCTACTTAATTGCATTGAGGTCAGAAAATATGCTCTTTTTAATTCCTTTGAAATTTGTTGAGTCTTGCTTTATAACTCAGTGTATGATCAAATCCATACATCTTTTATGTGAACTTGAAAGGAATGTGTATTCTGCAGTTTTAGGGTGCAGATCTCTATATAAATCACTAGATCAAGTTTGACAATCATGATGTTCAAATTTTCTGTGTTCTTGCTTATTTATTATCTACTTATTCTGTCAATTACTAAGAAAGTTGTATTAAAATCTTCGATTGTGACTGTGAATTTCTTTTTAATCTTGTAGTCCCATCTGTTTTTGTTTCATGTATTTAGAGTTCATGTATTAGATGCCTACAGATTTAAAGTTTTCTGATAAATTGGAATTTTTTCACTATAAACTAATCCTTTGATACCTAATAATGCATTTACTTCCACGTTTCTTTTGGAAAATAATTAATCTAGACTGTCTTTCTCCATCACTTTAATTTAACCTTCCTATATATTTCAAATGTCTCTGGTAAGGAGCATGTAGTCAGATTTTATTTATTGTTTTTTGTTTTCCCAGCCTGTCTTTAATTAGAGCATTCAATCCATTTCCATTTAGTACAATCAATGATATTACATTTATTGTGCTTCATTTCCCCCTCCCCCATGTTCAATATTTCCTTTTTCCATTTTTACCTTTTTACTCTGTTGAGCATGCTTGCTTTCTTTTTCTTTCTGTTTTAGCATCACTACAGTGGAATTTTACACTTTCTTTTTAAAGAACCAACTTTTTTCAGGTCACTTAGTGTTATAAGCAGAGTTCTAAGATGACCCCAATGACTCATGCCTTGGTAAACCCCCTCCCCCTCGGGTGTGTGCAGGATTTGTGAATGTGATGGGATATCATTCCCATGATTATATTACCTCTTACAGCAAAAGGGATTTTGCAGATGTAATGGAAGTCCCTAATCATTTGACTTTGAATTGCTCAAAAGGGAGATTATCTTGGGGGAAAGGGGTACTGACATAATGAGGTGAGCCCTTAAAAGAGAAAAGAAGCAGCAACAAAGAAAAAGAGCATGCATTAATAAGAAAAGGATTTAAAAGGCAGATTACTAGCTGACTTCACAACAGCAACAATGAAAATCAGAAGTTACTGGATTCCTATCTTCAGTGTGCTGAAAAAAAGTCCATCTAGAATTCTATACTAGACAAAAATGCTTTTCAAAATGAGGGAATGATAAAGGAAAGAGATTTTCAGGCAAGGCGAAAGTCAGTTTTTCACTAGATGAAGTCAGTAAAAGAAATTCTAAAGTATATATACTAGTCAGAAGTGACATATTTTAGGTGAATGGTATGAGATGTAAGAAGGAATAAAGAGCAAAGAAAATGGTATATGTGTGAGTAAATCCAAATGAGCAATGGAAGTGTAAATCAGGAAAATTACAATGTCTTATGGCACCGCAAATATAACAAAATAGACAAACTTTATTAAAAGTTTAGTGTTAAAGTTACATTATCTGGCTATATTGTCTGGTTAAGAGTAAATAAGTTCATTATTTTTAAAATATGAGAAAAGAAATGGGCATTAAACTTTCTAATGTAATCACTAAATGTATTTTCTATCTGCAGATTAGCACTAATTTAGGAGCTTATAAAACAACAGATTAATTATTTTAAAATTTCCTTGGGCCAGATGTCTAGCAGGTGTTAACTGGATTCTCTCCTCAGGCTGAAATCAGTGATGGCCAGGGCTCCAGATCTGAGGTTCAGGATCCTCTCTCAAGGCCACTGTTTTTGGAAGAATTCAGGCCCTTCTATTTGTAGGACTGAGAAGTCAGCCCTTAGGGACCTCCTGTAATTTCTCAACATATAATATGGCAGCCATGCAATACTATTTCACTACTAAAAGAACTGTAGAAGAATGTAAAATGAAAAAGCAAATAGTGGGGGAAGTAAAATAAATCTTAAAGTAGTTTATTAACCTGAATAAATAGGAAAATGTAAGTGAAATGTCCCAGTTTCTAGAAAAACCAAGTCATGAAATTGGCACAAAAAATAGAAAATCTGAGTAGACTTGTACCTATATTAAAGATATTAAACCTGTAATTTAAATTCTTCCCACATTCAGATATATTAACCAGTGAATTCTTTGAAACATGGAAGGGCACGACAATAATAAAGTTTTCTAGAGACTATAAAAAGAGGTAACATCGTTTCATTTTATGAGGCCAGCAGAATTGTAGTAGATTCTATGGCACACTAAACTGTTGACAGAGTCACCAATTCCCTCATTGATTTGGTTTTGGCAGCTGTTCGCTCTAAATTTAGTCCCACTAGAGGAATTTCTAGTGGCCAAACAGAGTGATGTAAGTGCCCAGCCCACAGGCCGTACAGAATAATGCTGAAGACCATCCTGGGTCATGAACTCCTCTGGGTTGTCTGACTATATCACAACAAATTCTTCCTTTTTACCCTTTACTCTTTTCCTCACTCCCTTGGGTGTTCATCTGCAGGGAAATCTCTATCTCAAAATCTTTTTTCTGGGAATACAATCTAAAACAATAATCTTGACTTCAAAAATTACAGATGATATTATAAGAGGAATATTATAAGCTATTACCTATCATAAGTATAGATGCAAAAATATTTTTTTTAAAGATTTTACTTATTTATTTGACAGAGAGAGCACGAGAAGGTGGGGGAGGGCAGAGGGAGAGGGAGAAGCAGACTCCCCACTGAGCAGGGAGCTGGACATGGGACTTAATCCCAGAACCCTGAGATCATGACCTGAGCCAAAGGCAAATGCTTAACCAACTGAGCCACCCAGGCACCCCTAGAGGCAAAAATCTTAAATAAAATTTAAGAAAATAGATTCTAGCAATATATAATAGAGATGACACATCTTGACCAAGTTGAGTTTATTTCAGGAATTCACAGTTAGTTGTTTAACATTCGAAAAAAATCAGTGTAATTCACCACATTATCAGGAGAAAAGGAGAAAAGTCATATATTTCAACAGATGAAGAAAAAGCCTTTGGTAAAATTCAACATTTATTTAGGCCAAAAACCTCTTAGCAAATAAGTCATAGAAGCAGAGTTCCTTAATCTGATGAAGAAAATCTAGAAAAATCCGATAGCAAACATATAATTAATAGCAAAATATTGTAAAGATTTTCCTGTGGTTAGGAATGAGACAAAGATGGCCTTTATCACCAGTTGTATTTATCATTGTTTTTTAGGTCCTAAGAGTCCTAGCAAGTACCATAGGGAAGACAGAGAATAAAAAATATCAATATGGGAAAAGGAATAGAATACCATTTTTTTTTTGCATAGCATAAAGCTGTCTATGTAAAAAACACAAAGATCTACAAATAAAATATCAAGATTAATAAGTGACATTAAAAACGTTATTGGATGTAATACTTATATTTTTATGTATTAGCAAAACACAAAAAAACCTAAAAATTCCATTTATAATAGCTTCAGAAAACACCAAATGAACTCAAAACGTGTAAGAATTCTTTACTAAAATTGCTAGACATTGCTGAGTGCAATTAAAGAAAATCTGAACAAGTATCTTGAGTACCTGGATTGGCCGCCTCAAAATCTCAAATTCTTCCCAGATTAATCTATAGATTCAGTACAACCCCATCAGCCCCACAGTTTTTCATTTTTCTTTCTTTCTTTCTTTCTTTCTTTCTTTCTTTCTTTCTTTCTTTCTTTCTTTCTCTCTCTCTCTCTCTTTCTTTCTTTTTTGTAATGGGGATATTAATAAGCATGTTCTAAAATTTATGTGTAAGTGCAAAGAGTCAAGAATTGCTAGGACAATCTTGAAGAAGAAAGATAAATAGGAACATTGTATACCAAGAGCTGTGAATACTTATTTTTAAACTACAGTAATTAAGGGGCGCCTGGGTGGCTCATTTGGTTAAGTGTCTGCTTTAGAGCCCTGTGTCAGGCTCCCTATTCGGTGAGGAGTCTGCTTGTCGCTCTGCCTCTGCCCCTCCATCCTGTACATGTACATGCTCTCTCTCTCAAAAAAATAAAATCTTAAAAAAATAAACTACAATAATTAAAATATAGCAAACTACTAGGGCAAGGACAAATACCTGGTCAAATGAAACAGAACAGAGAGTTCACAAGTAGATAAGCATATATAGTCAACTGATTTATGGCAAGGTTGACACCGCAGTGTAGTGGGAAAAGGATAATCTTTACAGTAAGTGTATAGGTCAGTTGGATATCCAGAAGGAAGATCTATTATGAGTCCTAGCTTCTACCATATATAAAAACGCAGTTCTCGATGGACTATACGTTTAAATGTGGAATGGCAAAATGTTATAGAAGAAATTATGGGAGAACCTCTTCATGATCCTGAGGTAGGCAAAGATCTTTTAAACACGACACATAAAGCATTAATCATGAAGGAAGAGGTTGATAAACTGGACTATATTGAAATTAAGAACTTCTGTTTAAAAGACAACAATAAGAGTACCTAAAGAATAAGGTCTAGTCAATCTTTGTTATTCATGGATTTCACATTTGTGAATTTGCTTAACACTAAAATTTATTTGTAACCTCAAATTAAATACTCCCAGTGCTCTTACAGTCATTCACAGACAGGAACAGAGTGGTAAAAATATGAGTTGCCCAACATGCATGGTAACAGCTGAGGTCGAACAAAGAGACATTCTGCCCTCTTGTTTCAGCTCTCATACGTAAACATGCATCCTTTTTGCAGTATATTTAGTACCACATTTTTTGCATATTTGAGCTTTTTGTATGTTATTTTGTTGTTTCAAATGGCCCCCAAACCAAGTGCTGACATGCTGTTTAGTGTTTCTAGGTAAGAGAAGGGCTGTTCTGTGCTTTACATAGAAAGTGTATTAGCAAACTTTCTGGCATGAGTTATACTACTGTTGGCCATGAGGTTCATACTAATCAACAATATATCAGATGAGGTGTCTTTAAACCAAAAACACAAAAATTAAGGTGATGCATTGATCAGTTGACAAAAATGTAACTGGAGGCTTGTAGGAATGCAGTCCTTTATGTCCTCTAGGAGCAAGATTCAGCATTCACTAATTTGGTATTCATTTGACTTTATAGAACATAATGATAGCAATGAGAAATCACTATACCTGTAATACATGTTTTATAAAGGACTCATATACAGAATATATAAAGAAGTCTTACAAAATAATAAGACAGTGGTGGGCAACCCAATATAAACATAGGTGAAATACTAAGCGGGTACTTCTTAAAAAGAGATACTCAAGTGGTCAATATAGTTATGAAATGGTAGACTTGGATATATATGCCTTATCTTTGCTCTGTCTCTCAGTTTCACTCATTAAAAATGATAATCTACAATTAGGATAATATAAAGTTATTTTTAAATAAAGTCATTTTAACTTGGTTTGCTCCTAATGCAAAAATACCCCATTACCATTATAATTGTTTTCCTCTACAAACAATTAAAGAACCATGCCTAATAAAGTTTTACCTGCTAAGTCAAAAGAATAAACATATGACCATAATTATCCAAAATCAATAAAATATCACTTGAGCCTATATTTTACTTACAGAGCTTTAAAAATGTTTCAAAGTAATGTTTGCTGGGATTCAAATAATAACTAAATGTATAGGATTTTAATTGAGGACCGTTGTATTTTCTAACAAAATAATGGGAATGATAAAATTAAATTCATGTGCCATATATATATATATATATGTATTAAATATATATGTATTAAATATATATATGTACATATATATATGTATTAAATATATATATATATATTAAATTCATGTGATACACACACACAAACCAAAAGATTTAAGATTATCAAATTCTACCCAGATTATTTTGTCAGATTCTCTTTTAATCTGCTGTTTGTTTTGCCAATGCTGGGTCTTTGCTCATGTGTTTCCCTATACACCTCTGCCTTCTACAAAGCTAACCATGATTCAATGGCCAGCTAAAAATATTGTCGCTATGTCCTTTTCTGGTTCCTCATCTAGGAGTAATTCCTTCTACCTCTGAGCTTCCACTGTAGTTTTCAAACATTTAGCCCTTTCCATTCTGCTTGGCAATGTAGTCATTTAAATGCATATTTTATCTTCCACACTAGATTATAAATCCCATCCAGGGGAGAGACAATACACACTACCTATTTGAATCTCCATTGCACAGCTCTCATACAGAGACTTAAAACTTGAGATTCATTCAATAAACGCTTAACTTAAAATTTACTTACTCAATAAAATATGTTTTAATTACCATTTTCCAGAAAATGAAAAATAACCAAAAAGAATGTAGGCAATAGAGAGGACAAAAACAAACACAAATTTCAACAGCAAAAGAAAATAAGACTAGCAAAGTTGACAAAAGCAGTCAAGAACAAGGTATGAGCAAGTAAAGGAAGTTCCTTTTGATTACACCATTTCCTTCTGTAGTTCTTCCTGTCTCTCCCATGTTTCTGGTTTTCCTTGTTTGACTTCCACCTTTATTCTGCCTTTGGCTAGTAGTACTGAGCTCTGCTTTCCCAGTTCCTCGCTGCTCACCTAGTTTAGGCTGATGCCATTCAGAGCTAAGCCTGGTCATGGCCTGGCCAATCTCCCAATAACTATGCTTCCATCATTTGCTCCCCAGCCATAAAGCTGAGTGCCACATTAGCTCTTTGAGTACCCAACATTTCCTGGCTACCTTCGATGAGACAGCTTTCTTTTATGTTGATAGCTAATGGACTGAAAAACAATTCTAGATACCATATTGCCACCTAATGAAACTAATATGGGGAAGTCAGCCGATTGTTTACCAATGAGAATAGTCTCTCTGAAATATAATCAAGCTTTCAGAGAAATCTGAACCAGGTGTCTTATGTTTATCACAATAGATTAATACTTCCGTTTTCAGAATATTATTGAAAGTTTTACATGTTGAACTGGATAGGTCACTGGTCTGCAGGAATAGAGATAAATAAATAAATAACCCAACACCTGGTAGAGTGCCTGAGGCAAAGGATGATTAATGTTAGTGGATGATGATGTTTAAAGTAAGATTTTCTTTTCCCTCAGTCTTGAGTGACTACACCATTCTAATGCTCTGGGGACAGCTGTTTTTCTCGTGGTCACAGCTGGAGCTATGGTACCCTATGGGCAGCATCAGACCACCTGATGGGCCCTGTATTTTCCCAGGGAGTCTAGTTAGAGTCTTTCACTGCACACAAAGAACACATCAAAGGAGATGACATAACAGTGAGGGTGAATAATTTAATGGAGCCATCCAAAATATTTTAAGCCCATCCTCAGGAAAAAAATATATCATCCTTACCTAAACTATGTCATACCCTGATGAAGTACACATCTGATGAAGGATGCATCCTCAGCACCATAATTACTACCATTATCAAAGACCTGAATTGAATAGTTGCAGTGCCAGGGCCAGATGGTGGGCTCAGGGGACACCCTGAGAATGAGACACACACCCAGGCTTCTTCCTGGTGTTCCACATCTACACTAGTGATTGCTTGCTGGGCAGTTAGTTGTCTCAGGTTGTCCCACCAGTAGAAATGGGCAAAACTTTAAAAGACCCAAAACAAACGTCTCATTTTCCTTTCCATAAAGCTTCTCTGTCTCCTGTTTCATTCCTTTCCTTGTTAATGGCACCAGCATTCACCTAAGGCAGAAACTTGGGGATGATTCCAGATGCTTCCCTGTTCCCACCCCTCTCATTTGCCAAGTTCTTCAGATTGTGTCAACTAAATAGTTCTTTGTGCCCAATTGCTTCCTCCTTACTCGTTTCTTATTGTATTTACTGCCAATATACATCATCTTAACCCATTCAGCTTGCTGTAACAAAAATACGATAGACTGAGTATCTTAAATAACAAACATTTATTTCTCACAATTCTGGAGACTGGGAAGTCCAAGATCAGGGTACCAGCAGATTCTGTGTTTGGTCAGTACCACTTCCTGATATCTTCTTGTGTCCTCACATGGCAGAAGGGGAGAGAGAACTCTCTGGGGTCTCTTTTATAAAGTCATTAATCCCATTCATGAGGCTTCCCCCCTCGTGATTTAATCAACTCCCCAAAGCCCCACCTCCTAATAGTATCACATTGGGGATTAGGTTTTTATTTTGTTTTAAGTAATCTCTACCCCCAATGTGGGCCTCAAACTCATGACCCTGAGATCAAGAGTCACATGTTTTTCCAACTGAGCCAGCCAGGTGCTCCACTGGGGATTAGGTTTTAACATACAAATTTTGAAAGAGACACAAATATTCATTCCACAACATACACCTCTTCCAAAACATTATCCACAATTTACCAAAAAATAATAGTAATTTCTGTTGCTAATCTGTACAAATCATTGCATAACTTTCTTTGGCCTTAGGATAAAATCCAAGCTTTTTAGCATAATATACAAAC
Source organism: Ursus americanus (assembly GCF_024610735.1). Lineage (NCBI taxonomy): Eukaryota > Metazoa > Chordata > Mammalia > Carnivora > Ursidae > Ursus > Ursus americanus. The sequence goes on along the minus strand of NC_142157.1, from coordinate 27,926,315 downwards.
CCTTAATCATTTGAGTCCAAGTATCATCTCCTGCTGATCTCCACTATTTTAAATTTTATGCTCTATTGGTGCTGCACTACTTTCATTTCCCCAAATGGGTTGGATATTACACGTTCCAGTCCTTTGCACATACTTCCTTTCTGCCTGAAATAGAATTCTCCTTCCCCTACCCTTGCCTGAGGGATGTCAACTTATCCCAGAGCCTATCACAAATGTCACATCACTAAGGACCATTTCCGGACACCTCTGCCTTTAGCCCTGTAACTTCCTGCCATGTTACCTGTTACTTTGGCCATACTTCTGTGGTTGTATTTATCCCACTAAACTTGAGTCATGTGCCAGCCTCCTCATCTATATATTAAACTGTTTATTAGAAGCCAGGGACCGTGTCTTAGGTATTTATCATCAGCACCTCTCACGGGCCCTGACATGTGATAGGTACAGAATAAATATTTTAAACAGAATGGGATTGGGTTGAGCTGAATTAAAATCTGTTGCTAAGGGAGTGCATGCAAGTAAGAAGATTCTGATGCAGAGGCACCTGGGTGGCACAGTAGGTTAAGCAGTGAAGTGTCCGACTCTTGGTTTCAGCTCAGATAGTGATCTCACTGTTGCTAGATCAAGCTCCGCATCACGCTCTTCGAGATCAGCATGGAATCTGCTTGAGATTCTCTCTCGCTCTCTTCTTCTGCCCCTCCCACTCATGCTCTCTCTCTCTAAAATAAATAAATAAATCTTAAACAATTATGTAAGATTCAGATGTGAAGTGCCAGATGAGGGTTTAGAGTCACCCAAAAGAGAGAGGAGTTCTGGGAGAGGGAGATTTGGATGAGGCAGAGCATTTAGTAATATGAGTGTTGTATTTCATGAAGTCTTAAGTTCTTTTAGTCTTCACAGAGATACAGTAAATGTGGAAGTGAGTGGTTCAAACGTACGTGATAGTATCAGCAGACCCCTCCTCTGATATACAGTGTGTTCCTTAAATCACTTGGAAAGTCAAACATTTGAGGTCTTTGGGGAGGGAAGGAGTAGCCTCATTCCCACAATGGTGGAAAACTAGAAATGCTACTCACATTAATTTTTCTTCCGTTGTGATAACCACTGCTCCATCCCTATCATGGAGCGTACTTTAAATGAATAAACAAAAATAATTAATATCTTAGTTTGAAATACCTTCTCTTAGATTATTTTGCCAGTATCCAGAGTTAATCTAAGAAAAATAAGTAGGAAAATAAGTATTAATCTTGCATTGTTTGACCATGAGGGTCTACCAAGCAACTTTTGTCAGCCTGTAAGATGGGTGGCCACTTTTGTCCATAGAGCATTGAGACATACCTTTTGGCAGTTTTGGAGAACAATTTTGCCTCTTTGTCCAGCCTTCAAATTTTCGGTGATAGTTCCAATTTTAGTGAATCCTGTTGCAAAATAAATAATTTTAAATGGCAAAAGAAAAAAAGAATATATGCATCTCTGATTTATTTTATATATTTATTTTTTAACCAGAGAATTATATACTGGATAGCTTCCTGCAAAGTGCAGTACCTATCAGCCTATAACAATGGTTCATTCAGGCACCACCTTTTTTTAAACCCAGGCAACCCTTCAGCTAAACAAAAATGTCATAGATGTCAACCAGGCCAGGAGACTAATTCCCAGCTATCCCAGGAAACTGGGGGTTCTGAACACCTTGCACAGATCCACTGCCCTTCCTACCCCTCACATGATCTAGTCTTTATACTTGCCCAAAGGAAGCGTACTAGTTCCTGGAATACTAGCAGGGAGAAAGCTCTGTCTTTCTTGGTCATAATTACTTAGTAGTTGACGAAGGCCATAATGGCCAAACCCCCTCAATCCTATTGAGTAAACAAGCATGTGGCTGCCTGAGTAAATGTCCCCAACTGGTTTCTTCCCCCAACTCAAGGTTCTGCTCCACTGTGGCCAGGAGAGAAGGTAGGAGGATATGATCATTCTGTGAAGAGGGAAAGTTGCCTCTGACCATAAGTACTATAGACTGGGTGGCTTATAAACAACAGAAATTTATTTCTCGCTGTTCTAGAGCCTGGAAGTCTGAAATCAGGGTGCTAGCATGGTCAGGTCTGCTGAGGACCTTCTGGATTGCAGATAGTTGCCTTTCATTATATCCTTACATAGTAGAAAGTGAGTGAGAGAGCTCTGTGGTGTCTTTCTTATAAGGGCACTATTTCCTTTCATGAGGTCTCTATCCTCATGACTTTGAGACTACCTCCCAAAGGCTCTACCTGCTAATACTTCACCTTTGGGGGTAAGGTTTCAACACATGAATATTGGGGAAACACAGTAAGACCATAACAATAATTATTATGCATCTATCTAAAGAAGGTATATTTAGCTTCTTTATTCCCTTGTACTTAGTATCAGAAGAGGGTTATACAGAGTTGGGCTTTCAAAGAAAGGTAGACCCAAAGAACGGTGTTCATAAATGCTCCTCCTCTGCACCAAGACCCTTTCTCCCTCCAACCTGTGCAGGCCTCTGTTTTATGGCGTTCAGAGTTCTCCTTTGTGCCTTCCAAATCCAGTTCAGGTTCCAGTGCAGCATGGCTGGTGCTGATGAATTCATTAATTGACCTAAACATCCAGTACCCCTCAGCAAGGCCAGTGATATATTTTCCCAGAGACAGCACAGTGTGGTCTCATTTGAGACAAGTCTATCCCTCCTGTTAGAATGACTCCAGCTCCTTTGAAACAAAAACTATAACAGTTTTGTTTTAACAAGCATCCATTCTTTTCTGGGCCTGTCTTATGTTGAAAGAACCACCACATGCTGTCAATGGCTTCTTCCTTAACATCAGGATTAGAAGTATGATCTTAGATTAGATTATTTTTTATTCCAAATATGGCTCACCTGCATTCTCACCCTACCCTCAATTAAAAGTGAGTGTCTAGGTTATACCTCCACATCAATTTAGTAGAAAAAAAATATATTTTTAAAAATTTCTTTTAGTATATCTAATGAATATATGTGAGTGAATATATTTGTGATTGCATGCATGAGTGAATATATTTGAGATTGCATGCATGAGTCATGTAATGAACACAATTTTCATCCTTTTAAAGGCCAAGTGGGAGTGGCCTAAGACTCTACTTAGTGTGGAATGTTGGATTCCAAAGATCATGGACATATAGACAAGCTAATTTAAAGAGTTTAGTCTCTGTAAGGTGGGTGTTTTCATTTCCCAAGGGGAGTGGTGGTCTATAAATCAGGAAATCAGGGACATTATAGTTATTTAATCAGAGAACTTAACTCTTAGGTGACTATCATGGAAATAAAAGTGTAATCTAATGGGGGGGACAGTGTTAGGATTATTTCCCTTGGAGGAACAAATGCACAGTAAAAAAAAGTTTATTTACCCAATAGGACACAAACCACTACCCTGATAAGAAAATGGTGCTTTTGCAAAGTGCTCTATGAACATTTTCTCATCTGGAAAATACAACTTTGAGGAACTAAGAGCATGAGTTTTGTTTTCTCCAAGTTAAAAAAAAAAAAAATAGGTCCTTCAAAGTTGAACATTTTGAATTGCAAATATGACACAGAACTTATGGTTGTGAAAGTTGACCTTAGTATCATAGGAAGTAACATTGCTGTACCACAGAATCTGGACAAAATCTATTCTCTGTCAGAAATATTCCATGAAATTCTATGGCTGCCCAATGGCCCAACTTGACCTTTTATTTTCAGTTATTTATTGTTAGGATATTTCATAAGTTACCTCTATTAAAAAAAAAACAAATACACAAGTAAGTGAAAAGTTAGATTAGCACTTTTAAAACTGCTATCCTAACTCTTCATTTATTCATTGACTTGATAAATGTGCACCGAATATCTCTGATGTTTAAGGTCTATATTAGGGTGGAGGGAGTGGGATGAAGGGTATAAGAGGAAGCAACAGGAGTAGGACACTAGTCCTGCTTGCAAGGGTCTTGCAATAGAGGAGAGAATTAGAGGAGAACACAAAGAATTAAAATATGAGGAAGAATGTATGAGGAAAGTGCACACAAAATTCTATGCATGCTTAGAGACTAAGTCAGTCGTGTCCAACTAATGAAGTTAAAGAAGATAATGGAAGATGTCACGTTTGAATTAGATCTCAACAAGTTTCCTGGGATATGTTGGAAAGTGTAGATCCATGGAATGGTGTGGAAAAAAAAAAGATGTTACAGGAGGAAAGTACAGGGTAATTCCATAGACCATCAGAGGCACTCATGCCATGGAAGAGTCTGTATGTTATTCTTCTGTGGGTAGGCTCCCCAGCTTTTATCAAAATCTCATAAAAGGTCCATATCTTAATGTTTAGGAACCATCTGGTGTAGATCATATTCTGGGAATAGCAAGAAATTTGACGTGTTTAAGAAGCACTATATATGTTACCCTATGAACAGTAAGCCGAAAGGGAACAGGTTCACCCTCTTGATTTTTAAGTCAAAAAAAAAAAAAAAGAAAGAAACTCTGTGAGCTGATGGATCTTGATCATATCACTGGTCTTTCTACTGGGTAGAGGTAAGGCTAATGTCTAGGAAGCCTTTCTTAAAAATTTGTGAAAAATGGACTTTACCAGCAAATGGAAGTCAATAAATTGTTTTTGGACAATGAGCATATATAGATGTGTCTTGGAGAACTGTTAGTTGTATTGAAGAGGGCAGAACCTAGACTCAAGAAAGCTAATTGGAAATTTATTGCAGCGGCTCAATCAGAACTAAAAACGATTGAGGGAGTGAAAAGAATGTAAATATTCAAAAAGCTTATGTAGCAGCATTTTTCTAGATATGTCTCCTGAGGCAAGGGAAATAAAAGCAAGAATAAACTATGGGACTACATCAAAATAAAAAGCTTCTACACAGCAAATAATCAACAGAGCTAAAAGGCAACCAACTGAATGGGAGAAGATATTTGCAAATGACATATCCAATAAAGGATCAGTATCCAAAATACATAAAGAACTTACACAACTCAATACCCCAAAAAACAAATAATCCACTTAAAAATGGGCAGAAGATAAGCATCTGCCTTCAGTTTGGGTCATGATCCCAGGGTCTTGGGATCCTGCCCCCAGTAAAGCTCCCAGCTCAGTGGGGAGCCTGCTTCTCCCTCTCCCTCTGCCCCACCTCCCTACTCATGCTTTTTCTCTCTCTCTCAAATAAATAAAATCTTTAAAAAAATGGGCAGAAGACGTGAACAGACATTTACCCAAAGAAGACATCCAGATAGCCAAAAGACACATGAAAACATGCTCAACATCACTCATCTTCAGGGAAAGAGAGGCAAAACTACAATGAGAAATAACCTCACACCTGTCAGAATGGCTTAAATGAAAAACACAAGAAACAAGTGTTGGCAAGGATGTGGAGAAAAAGGAAATTTCATGCACTGTTGGTGGGAATGCAAATTGGTACAGCCATTGTGGAAAACTATATGCAGATTCCACACACACACACACACACACACACACACACACACACACAGAAAAATAGAACTACCCTATGATCCAGGAATCACACTACTGGGTATTTACCAAAAAAATACAAAAACAGTAATTCAAAGGGATACATGCATCTCTGTTTATTGCAGCATTACTTATAATAGCCAAACTGTGGAATCAGCCCAAGTGTCCATGGATAGATGAATGGATGAAGAAGATGTGATACACACACACACACACACACACACACACACACACACACACACACACAAAATGGAATATCACTCAGCCATAAAAAAGAATGAAATCTTGCCATTTGCAACAGCATGGATGGAGCTAGAGTGTATAATCCTAAGCGAAATAAGTCAGAGAAAGACCGGTACCATATGATCTCACTCACATGTAAAATTCAAGAAACAAAACAAGCAAGCAAAGGGAAAAACAGAGAGAGACAAATTAAGAAACAGATTCTTAACTATGGAGAACAAACTGACAATTACCAGAGGGGAAATGGATGGAGGGATGGGTTTTAATAGGTGATGGGAATTGAGGAGTACACTTACCATGATGAAAAAATATATAAAATGATTAAAAAAAAGAATTGTAATAATTCACCTAATGTCAAAAAGCTAATGAATGACTGAGTTTGGGTTTGGGGGGAAAAAAGAGGATAAAACTTAATAGGAATAAATGTAAAGTCTTGTTTTTAGAGGCATAAAAACTAACCTCTCAAAAATGTCAACTGATGATAATAGTTTATGTTTCTAAGTTTGTACAGAACATAACCCAATCATATTTCATAAATTGGCATAACAAAAGAAAAGGATTCAGAAACCTTAGCATTCAGAATGGAATAGATGTGAACAGGGAAGGAGAGGAGATGTCTATGATGACTCTAAACTTCGCTCTTGTAAGCTAGGAGATACTACTGAAATATATAACACACAGGGAGAACCAGTTTCAGGAGAAGAGTGATATTTGGTGTGGGATACGAATGGTTTGATTAGTAAATAAATTATGCCAACTTCCCAACAAAATTTATGACTCCACAGTTAGTTTTCAGAAAAGAATTGGCATCTACCCTGTGACAAATTCATGGTCATGGACATCCATTTCAGCTGACATTCCTAGTGGGGTATATACACCATGTGAAAGTAATAAAAACATAGTTAACTGAGTTTATCTTACAGCCATTATATAGAATAATAGATATAGGAAAAATCAGAATAATTTTTATCCTGCCCATAGGTTTATGAATATTTATTACCACAACTGCACCAATCCATATAGCTTATAAAAACCATGCTACTTTCTCAATGTAATAAGTATTTAGTAAGCTCCTATGATATACTAGTGACTGAATAGATTTTTAAAGGTAGAGGGTATATCCAAAAGAGAAGTAGGACATAGTCCCAAACCTTAAATAACTGGTCCATTTTAGTTATGGTATTCAGAAATAAGTACAATCACTGATTTCCTGTTGACACCACAATGTTTATCTAAACATAAAATGCTAGAAGCCTTATCAAATATGCATATCCTTTTTGCTATTCCCTTGAAAATAGTTTTACTCTGTTGGAATTGGAGGCTGGTAGGGATCAGCTAAAAAGTCAAAAACAAACCTTGTCACTATAGAATACAAAGAACCACACGACAAGCTTGCTCCCTCAGCTTTGCAGTTGTTCTTTATGAAGTTGACGGCAGTGGTTGGCTCCCAAAGTCAAAAATCAAGTTTCAGCCTGTGGGTATATATTCTGAGTTGCAGCAATAATACAATGTGGACTGTTGTAGCATCTGACTATTCTTAGGCCTGTGTCTGTGCAAACCCGTAAGACTTGACAAGTTCACTCCACCTTAAACTCTCTAATTTCTGTTCCACATGTAAGGCATACTTCACTGTTCTTGAATTTCTACTTTAAGTTGTCTCTCTGTTCACTCAAACTTTCTCACCTTCCTATCCTGTTGGCTATAAAAGTTTTACTTTTCTTTCAGTTAGATTTTTTTTTTAAGGTCAGAGTGAAACTAAATGATTCAAAATGAAAAGGTAAAACCAGGATGAGTGCCAGTTGCTGAGAACTCTCCTGCCACCATGCCTTTGTCCTCCTTCAAGATGCTGGTTTCTCTGAAGAGGTTCCAGTCTTTGTTTGAAACCCTGGAGCTCTGGACCAGAAGCTGGTATATATCATAATTACTTTAGAGTTGTACTATTCTGAGAGCATCAAGAAATAATGAGATTTGCCTGAAAAATTATTATTAGCACATCTTAAAGATTTAAATCAAGGTTTGCCTCTCCTTATCCTAAAGTGTTAAGTATGTTAATGGTGTGGCCTGCTATCAGAATAGAATACTCTGCCTGTGAGTGTGAATGGCACAGGAGTAGATTGCTAGAAGTAAGAACACCTGAACTGTGAATATATGCAGTGGCATTATCAGCAAATGGAGTTGGTTGGGGAGCGGGAACAATCACTCCCTGTCTCAGGGGACTAAATGAGCTTCAGAAGTAAATCATACTTGAAACTGTGTAGATCAATCCCTTTACTTCAGCACCCCATCTTCCTGAGATTTCTCCAGTAGAGTAATGGATGGCTAAGGCTCTCCTTCATAGGAGGCCTATGGAGAAGCAGCTTTGCCCATCTGAAGACAGTGGAATATAATTACTAAAAGTTATTGCTGTGGAATGAAGTGGTTTGAACTTGAATCAAACTCCACTTGTCACTTGCTACTCATGTGGCCTTAACCATTACATAACCTGTTTAAGCCGTTTTTCTCATCTATAAAATGAAGGTAACAATCAGCCTTACTTTATAAAGTATTTGTGATGTTTAAATGAGATAATACATTTTAATTTCCTAACAGAGTGTCTAACTTTTAACAAGCACTCAGTAATGTTGTTGCTGTTATTATTGTATATCCTAAATTTCTTGTAGGGTGTTCAGCCATGTCTTCATGAAATGTTTCCCCTAGTGACTCAGCTCAATAACCTCCAACACATGCATGATTCTTCCTTCTCTAAGAATCTGCTTCTGTGCGTTGATCCCACAGTCCTTCGGCACTCCATTTATACCTATCTGAATCCTTCTACACCTGAAGCCTACACATGACTGTGTAACGTGTAATTGGTGATGGACTGATTGGCTCACCTACTTTCTCCATTTCCAAGAGATGGCTATGTCAATCTCAGAGCAACAGCTCTTTCTGTATCTTGTCCCACATCACCTTCTCAAGAATTGATATGTATACATGCTTTCCCCTGCCAACAGGAATGAGTCTACTCTATGTCACCCTCCTCCTTTATTGAGTTGAAACCAACTAAGAAAATGCAGTTTGACTTTAAGAAGTATAAATGAAAAAGGAGATCTACAAAACAATGCATTAAAACATATTTAAGTTTTCAATTTAAGAGCATAATTTGTTATTTAGACTTAGAGGAGAAAAAAATGCTATTTTAATGATTCTTAGTTTTAAAAAAGGGTTTGCTCAAATCAATTTCTAGGTCCCTAAAGTTAGATCATTACCCCAAAATCTGGATCATGGAAATAAGTTTGTTAATCTGTTTACAGATATAGATTTCACCCTAAGAAATCATGGTATGTAAATATTACATAAGGTAGAAATTTGTTTATAATGATGTTCAGATAAAGTGCTGTGGGAGCTCAAAGAGAAAAAATAAATTTCCTAATACTGAATCAGGGTCAGCTTCTTAGAAGATGAGCTGAGTCTTAAAGGATTTGGAGGTGTGGTTGTGGCTTGCATATTTGTTGAATATATTGTAGAAGAAAGTATATTCAGTCAGTGAGTTTATCTGTAGCTAACTGTTAAGCTCCCTTTCATCCTGTCATGCAATATCTATTTTATCTTTATCTCTCCACTCCAAATATTCCTAAATCAACTTATGATAGCTTGAATTTTTGCCTTGTTTGCTCAATAACAAATGTCAGCAAGCCTTTTCTCTAAAAAGCGAGATAGTAAATGTTTTAGTCTTCAAAGGCCATACAGCATCTGTTTCAAGTCCTCACCTCTGCTGTTGTGAGTGAAAGTAACCATAGACAACATGTAAAGGACATGCGTGGCTGTGTCCAAATAAAACTTTGTTTATAAAAACAGGTGGGAAGCCAGATTTGGTCTACAGGTGGGGAGCAATTTGCCAATCCCTGGTCTACAACATAGGCTCACTGATACATCACTCCAAAGGAAATATTCCTGTCATTTGATATTCATAGGAATGGTGCTGTAACAAATAGGGAATTGACATTCCTACTAGGCCAAATACCCAGCTGTTAAGAATAGCATAGAATCTGGGATTTTACTTGCAAGTGAGTAAATTAGCCTGACACAATTTCAAAGATGCTGGCATAAGACACAAGATTCCTGGGTCAGAAACAAAGGAAAATTTACTACTCATGGTAATAGCTGAGTCAAAACATCCACATTTCTTGTGCCAGTTCCCCAATTCCTAATTTCTACAAGACAACACAAAAAAGCCAGGTAATAACTGCAACATAGTGCATTGCATTATAGGGGGAAAAAAAAAACACCCTGAGTTTAGAGAACATGAATCTTTTATAATGGGCAATAAGCCTGCCTGACATTTGCCCCAGTGAGAGGCATTAACTTTATTATACTAGACAGTAAGTATGCCTGCCCTTTGCACTGGAGAGAGATACCATCTGTATTTTCCAAGGCTGTTCACCATACAAACATCCTTAATAGATAATCCAGAACAAAAGTAGATAGTGCCTCTATCTGTAAGATGTGCAAAAATGCTGGAGACTCAGACAGATTTGTCTACCAACCCGTCTCCCATACCATCCCCATGTTCTTGCAGATCTCAAAAGCTTTGATAGAAATAAAGGGTTAAACCAAACACATTTAAATGTCTACTGCACAGAATTTACCAAAACAAATATAAAACACAAAATCTAAGAAATGGGCAGAAGCACTCAGGACCTTTTCAATTCAAGACCCCAGCTAATCAACAACAAAAATGGACATCAACTCTCTTTCATTACCATCTCTGTAACTATTTCATTAAACAAGATTCCATTAAAATCAAACTATTTCCATGACACTTGCTTATACTAAGTTTTTTTTTAAGTTTTACACATGTGTGTACATGTTTGTTTATGGGTATACATATATAGAAAAGTATCTTTAATTATAAGAGGTTACCAGGAAAAGAAAAAAAATAATATTGAATTGAAAATAACTTGAGATGCTTCAGATTTTAGATGAACTGACTAGAATTTCAGGTGTTCTTTTAATGAGATCCTCTCAGAATTTTTACACTTTAATTAGAGTCTCCAAGAATTCAAATGATCTGTAATCACATTTATACAGTAAGAGATGATCTGTGCTATTCCTAATCTGTGGTACTGGGAAATAGAGGTAGGTGTACCTAGAACTATTTGACCAAGGCCAGTAGACAAAATTAGAACAAAAGTCCTAAATGTAGATTTTTTTAACCAATAGATTAGTGAACCAACGTGCTAGCAATGTATAAAAACACAAAATCTAATGATTTCCCCAGTAAAACATGCCTAACTGTCCAGATAGTGGTGACTTTTTCAGTTTGATATGGTAAGATTTTAGGGACCTTCACACGGCTTAAATACACGAGCCATCACATGTGGGATTCTTTATAGCTCACCTTTGTTCTTCCCCGATGTCTCCTTCACAGTCCTACTTAATTTGATCAGTAGTTTTCATTCATATCCACGGGGAAATGAAAAGATTCTGCTTTTGTTTCTTCGCCCAGAATTGCTGATCCTGAAAGTCTCGTGAGAAGGCTTGGCGAAGAAGGGGTCAACTACACACACGGTGATGTTGGGGGAAGGGAGAGAGGGTCAATCATTTTTTAACAGACAACTGGAGGTTTTTGAAATGCAAAGCCCAAGGTATTTTATTGAAGTAAAAAATGTGTTAATGTTGCTCTGGCAGTTAATGTTTTAGGTCTTCATATATATATGCTATGTCTGCATATTAGGTTCTGTGGAGGAAGCAGGACGTAGGACTACCGGCAGCCCTGCACAGGTGCTGTGCCAAATTAGGGCACGTATGCCATATACATGAGTAAGCAGAATACGTGAACATGACAGCAGCCTGATCCATGGCAAGCAGAATGCTAGTGGCTGGGATCTGAGAGGAAGGTGACCTCTGTCACACAGCTCCCCTCCAAGAACACATTTATACCTACTCTGAACAATTCATTGAACATGAGGAGAAAGGTGTGTGGGGGCAAATGGCAGATGGATGTAGGTGTGTGTGCGTTTTCACTTCTAAAGACTTTCCCTCCCTTTTACCCCATTGACCTTTTTGGAGTCATATACCTGTAACAGTGCAGCTTCCTTCATTTTTAACTTGGACATTTGAAACTAAAGACAGATATTGAATGGATACTGAATGACATCCTTTCCTGGGTATAGACATTTTTCAAGGGTGACCCTGTTTATAGGTATGGACATCAAGATTCCTGGAAAATGCTATTGGTGTGTCCTGTCATGCATTGTGGAAATGCTAGCCATGACTTGGCAGTGGGGAGATGGAACTGTGGGGGCACCAGGTTTCAGGCTTTCTTTTCACCGTGCTTGTACTTTGTGTCACTTTTAGTAGGAGTGCAATGTCAGTCACATTTAAATCAGATGAAAACCTGAATTTTTCATATTAATTAAAGTTCAATGGATTCATTATAAAGAATACATGAAGAGATCAGCAGTGATGGGGGGAGTCACACGGGGTGGATTTTCTGCAGATGAGCTGTCACTGAATTGAACTTCCTTATGGATTTTCTGGACTGATTCCAAATTTAGGAGGAGATTGACAAACGATGTTATTTTATCCTGCATGACTTTTTTTCTTCTTCTTGTGAAGAGGAACATACAGGAAGAGGGAGAAGAAACGCTTTCAGTGGGTACTGATGTAGACAAGGTCGTGAGTGTGTGTGTGTGTGTGTGTGTGTGTGTGTGTGTGTGTGTATGCTGTGGTTCTCCTGTGAAATAACAAATCTGTGCAAAAAAATAAATAAAATAGACCAATAAAGCTACTCTATGTGCATATATCTCTAGCAGCATAAGACGGGAGACATAGTAAGGCCTACACCCAAAGCCTCCCTGTTCCAGCTCTAACATGTGGCCTGAAGACTCGCTAAAGCAGCACCTGCTCAAGCTTCTAGGTCATCACCATGTAACCAGTTGAAACCATCTGGGTTTAGTCATTTATAGCCTAACCTCTAAATGGATATTTTAAAAGTATTACGTGGCAAACACATAGATAAGAAAAAAAATCAACACTGTGCTGCATGTATAGTCTTACTAAGAACGAAATTTGAACTTAAATTCAGAGATGTGACTCTCATTGAACTGCCTGTGACAGACACATTTTGAAGGTTCATAAGATCCGTCACTATAAATGGGAGAGACAGTCTTTGACCTGGTCTTCTCAGGTCCTGCCTGTCACCATCCTATCAGCTGTCTTCTTTCCATAGGGTTTCCGGAAATATCCTTACTCTGGAATGTCCTCAGAATCTCTGTGCCTTTATAAGCATCAGATTCCCAATGTCTAGGGTTTCTTGCTTTCACAATCACTGCTGCTATAGTTACTGCTGTGTTATTACTATTAATGTGCTTGCTTCATCCATCAGTCTCTTGATATTTGGACTGCCTATGAGGACACAATTGTCTCTGGTTAGGATAACCTAAATTATTTTTTTAATCTTTCACACTTTGCTTTTGGTACACTGCATCAATCTGTAATGGCCCCCATTTCCCCACATTGAGTTAATGCTTCTTGTGATCCTATTTAAATCTTTCTCAAGGCTTTGCTTCCTGTTCCATCAGTTGGCTTCATCAAAGTGAGTTTAGGATATTCAGTACTTAGTACCCAGTATGTCTCTTGATGGTGATTCTCCAATTATGAAACATGAACTGGTAATAGTAAACAAAGTAAGCTAGGTATGGTGGCATTAACATAGCCATTATTGGGCAATTTACAAAAATCACAAAAATAAATATGCTAATCTTAAAAAAAAAAAGCACAAAGACTTGGGTTTCTTTCATGGTGGGACCAAGATTCTTTGATACAATGATTGGTTGACAGAAGACTTGTAAAACTTATGAACCACAGCTTCTGGTCCCTGAACAACATGGTTTCACTAGACTATCCACCTTCTTTACCATGACGGTTGCATCCCAATGTTTCATTTGTACCTCTATAGTCATATACTAGAAGGAACAATTTACCTTACCCTATCCTTTTGGTAAAAATGAATTACTTCCAAGGACAGTGCCTTTATAAAGTGCCTCTTACCTAGAAACCACATAAATTTATCGCTGCTTATTGCTATTTTTTTTTTTTTGTAATGTCTCACACCTCCATGCAGTGGGACAAAGGGTAAAATGGCCATGTGAATATGCATTTGAAGAGCTCTCACCGTGATAAAAAATTCCCTTTTAAATGTTTTGTTTTATGCCTCCCCATTGTTATAACAATGCACTACTGAATTACTAATGGCAAATAAGTCAACTATTGGCAAGTTTCAATAGAGCATATTGACATCCTCAAGATCTTTAAATTGTTGGAGGAGAGAGGGGTTTTTTAAGCTAAATGAAATATGACCAAATGTTGTATAAGTAAAAGAAATAAAAAAGAAACAAGGAAAAGGAAAGTACAGCAAAGATGAAAAGCAGTTGGCAGTATATATGAGGAAGAAACGAGTGGTATATATATCCTACAGTTGTCAAACTTGGTAAAGGTAAAGTTTTTAAAAGTCCAGTAAATAATTCACCTAACATAAAATTTGACAAATTAATAGAAAAAAATAAAGTTTCATGGTGTTTTTCACTGGTATATATTACTTGAGAAATAATATGCAAATCCATTCATTCTGTCTCTTTCTTGGTTACATCTAACTTTGTGCACTGCCCTTTTGATTGGAACCTAGTGAAACAGACAAGTAAATAATCGTAACTGAACTAATTGATAAAATCTGTAGAGATAAAACATATGTTTTCAAGTACTGAAAGTTGAGATACACATTTCTAGCATGCAAATAAATTTAACTCAAGAAATAGTTTTGAGTGCCTATTATATGTCGGTCACTGTTCTAGGCTGACATGCCCCAAAATAAGTGTTAATTCTCTAAGGAATAGTAAAATTAAAATATGGACAGAGTAGATATTTATAAGTGTTTGAGCCTTTAAAAATCGTGATGGTTTGTTTGTACTGATTCGTATAGCAAGAAATAGAAAATTTGTTTTCAAAATTGTTTTTGAACGCTAAATGATAAATTTGAATAAAGCCAGCCATCATGAATCTGCTAAACTCTGCATGAATAACAACAAACAGGACACTCATGCCTTTCTTGACTTTAATAGTGAAAGACATGACTCAAATGTTTTATTTGATAATAATTGAAAACCTTGGTATTGAGCAAATTTACTTTCTACCATGAGACTTTTTTATAGAAGGAATGCAATACATTTTCTAATCCATCATTCAAAGGCTATTTTCATTCATCAACTTGGAATGTACCTTTATTTTTAACATCACTTTTTTGGTAAGAAAAAGTAAAGAATAGGAAAACCTCCTTTAACATTGCATATGTGTTTTTCTACTGTCTGATTGATCAAATAGAAATATAGTTTTTTAGATCATTCTTCAGGGGCAGAGGGAGCTAACAACGTCTGTATTGTTTCCTTCCTAAGATAGACTGAATGTTTGTGTCCTCTCAAAATTCATATGTTAAAATTCTAAACTCCAAAATGAAGGTAGTAGGAGGTGGGGCCTTTGGGAGATATTAGCAGAACAGAGCCCTCCTGAATGATCGAATTAGTGCCATTATACACGAGGCTCCACAGAGCTCCCTCACCCCTTCTACCATGTGAGGACCCAGTGAAAAGACTGTCATCTATGAACCAGGAAATGGGCTGTCATCACACACAAATCTGCCAGAGCCTTGATCTTGGACTTCCCAGCCTCCAGAACTGTGAGAAATAAATTTCTGTTGCTTATGAGCAACCCAGTCTATGGTATCCTGGTTATAGCAGCCTGAATGGACTAAGATATTTTCTCATTACTATATATGTAGTAGTAGAAGGTCAAAACAGATAATAAATTGAGGAATTCAGTCCTGCTGACAGTATGTTATTAAAAGAAAACCAAGTATTTGGGTGATTATTCAGCAAGTCTCTATAGGAAACCAGAGGATAGGAGCCTTTTTGATTAAACCTTCTGTAATGTCACAGCTTTAAGAATCGCTCCATCTCTGCATCCTCTGCTTTCACAGTGGATGGTAACCATAACAAGATTTCTGCTCATATGCCAATCACCAATTCCATGGAAATATCTGGAAAGGAGGAAAAATTTTTCTTCCATTTACCCTGAAGGAGTAATCCTCTTGGATATCAAGAATGTAATGAACTAATTCATTTATGAAAACTTCTGTAGGAGCCAAAAGAGAATTCCTATTCCAGTTGAGGACACCAGTGAATAATAATATGCAACAGTTTATTTACTGCCAACTGCATATCTAGTGTTTTGTTCCCTTGCCTTTAATTCTGCAATCACATTTCAAGTCAAATTTTATTATCATCATATTAGAGATGAACAAAATTAGATTTGGAGAGGTGAAATGACATTCCCAAAGACAAACATTTAGTAATTTCTGAAGCTGGAATTCTAACACGGAGCTCCATGTCAGAAGATAAAAACCATTCATTGCATCACACTGCCACCTCAATGGATGCGTTCCTGGTTTAACTCACCTGGAAAAGGCTATGGTCCCTAAGAGGGCTCTACAACTTAAAACAAGACAAATTTAATGGAACAAAAAGCTGAAGAAAAATGTAATATTAGCAGGTTCGCTAAAATCTGAACATAGATATCAGTGTTTATAAAATCACTATCAAGAGTTAATCAAAATGCATAAGCCACATTTGCCCTAGTTACTCTTCCTAAATGCTAATACCAAGACCCTAGTAGTGCTTTTATTTTCTTTTAAAATATGTTATATCTGTAACTAATAAAGTTTTAAAAGACTTCGTCTTTTAAATGTGATGTGAATTTTTGAAGATAGAAATCAGAAATAATGCTTGCCTCTTTGACTAACTCATTCTATTCTACATTCTGAACAAATTGAATACTGGCATTAAAAATAAGCTTCATCTTAAGCTTATTTCTCAAAACATTGTTTGTATTTCATGCTGACTTCCTTGGTTAGTTTTTCTCTTATACAAATGAGAACTATAATGAGTATATTGAGTAAGAGTAACTCGTAAGACTTATAAGATTATGTTAAGAAAGTTTAATGGTGAAACATAAAAAAAATCAATTGCATCCCAACCTTTTACCCAATGAAATATTAAAAGTCCAACTTAAAGAAGTAACTATTTTCCATGATTAATCATCCAGAATCTGGACATAGGGGAAATATATACTGTTTAGATAACAAGGAAATTATGAACACTGTCATAATTTGAATAACTGACCCTAAATAAAGAAAAAACCTCCTGGTGACTCAAATTTTATTTTTTAATCTGAATTCTTTGGCAATAACTAATATATGATTTGAGCCGCATATTGACTGGAAGGATACTAAATTTTATTTTTTTCTATAGATACACATTAATATTTACTTTGCAAATGACATGACTTGGTTATGCAAAAAAGGGGGAGATCTTTAAAAATAGCCTAATAGTTCATGGAATTTAAGCAGAAGAATATAGTTGCGCTCAGGAAAAACCAGAAGCACCAGTAATAATGAACTCTGTCTTCTTATCTGTATTTCTGTTCTTCTCTGTTTTTCCTTGTCTCCCTCCTTCCCTCTACCCCTTATTAAAGACAGGCTACCTTTCTTTGTCTAGTCTGTATGACAAGACTCATGATGAC
Source organism: Ursus americanus (assembly GCF_024610735.1). Classification (NCBI taxonomy): domain Eukaryota; kingdom Metazoa; phylum Chordata; class Mammalia; order Carnivora; family Ursidae; genus Ursus; species Ursus americanus. The sequence continues at coordinate 27,908,979 of NC_142157.1, read as the reverse complement.
CTGTAACATCCAAGCTGTTTTTCTTATAGACACCATCTGGGTTCTCAATACACCTACCTCCTGGAAGGGTTGAGCTTCAGCCAGCATGAGTCAGACACCCTCTTCCGAACCAAACAGCTGTGTCTTGGTGTGCATAGGGTTATGTGTACAAAAGAGATCACAGTGGTGCTTATGTGGATGGAAGTTGTAAATCCCAAAATGGAGGCATAGACGTCTGGGAATAAAATCTCATAAATGTCACTATTCTATAAATTTAAATAACTTCTACATTGTCAACCAGGGAGAGTTATCACATTAACTTATCTTTCTGCTCTTCCAGACCTTACAATGTACAGGCCAGTGCTACTTGACTCGTCACAAATCAACAATCAGTTTCAGATGAACACTGCTGGGTTCAGTTGTTTTCAGAGTTTGGACTCATGAAGCATTCCAACTGTACTTGGCATGAGTTATTGAGTACACATAGGGAAGCTGCCAAAATGTGCAGAGTGTCTTTGGCAGAAGAAAAAAACAGATGGTCCCATCAAATGGATCACGTTCATGGGCATTAAATTAGATTCGAAGAGAAAAGAGTGATATTTACCTGGGGACTATATTTTAAAGGGTTAAGTAGCTCAGTTATCATTAAGCTTGAGCATAAAGCTTCAAGAAACTGATTATGAATTTGAACATATAGGCCAGATTCCAGATACTGAAATAGTGGCAGGAAAGGATGTTTCATGATCAAAAACTCTGCAACAGAGCTGCTGGGGGCTAGGAAGTGGTTGACAGATCACACTGGCAAAGAGAGTCAGACATGAGCAGAGCCAGTGTGAACAAAAACAGCAGTGTGAATGACCACAAGACGAGAGCAGAATCTCTAAGGCCTAAGGTATGCAAGCAATATTGGAGGTTTCCATTGAACTCTACAGAGATTTTAGAGTATAAAGGAAACTTGCAAACTCTATTTGCAGTAAGGAAATGGAGGTCAAGGGAGGGAAGAGTTTAGTACCAGTTCTCCTAATAACACAGATAGTGCTCTTCTGTCCATTACTGAACAGAAACTTTGAGTTAATAATCAAAAAGGGAGATAATCTGCTCAGAAAGACTATCTTCATATAAATTCATCCAGGACTGCTTTGTCTAATAACCACTTTGCTTCTGGCATGCCTTCCTATTTTCATAATGAATGTAATGAGAGTCATTCAAGTCATAAATGGAGGAGCACTGTTGTCAGTCTTGGGACAGGCCTCAGCCAAAAATTCCATTTATGGTTTAATAAAGTTGGTAGAAACTAATGTGTGGGTGGTCACTTAATAAAGAAACACAGTGACCTGAGCATTAAAGGACGGTATTGACAAAAGCCTCCTAATGTTAATTGATATATTGAATGAGACAGAAATAGCTGTCGACATCCACACTTCCCCTCCGTAGTATAGAGTCACTCTGGAAAGTAATTGCCCAGCCAGGGGCGGCATTTCCCAGTTGTCCTTCCATTATGACCAGAAAAGGAAAGAAATGATGTGTGCATGCTGAGTCCACCCCAAAGGAGTTAAGAAATACTTTGTTTTCTTTATACTCTTTTCCCTTGTCTATTGGCAGGAAGCAGGGGACTCTCCGGCCATGAACAACAGACAGTAGGGGACTCCAAGTAGAAAAGACTGTAGGTGTCTCCCTGCCCCCCTCCCCCATCAGAGCACAATGGAAAGTTTTCTGCAGTCCCCGGACATTCACATCCCACTGTTACTTGAGCAAGAAATAAATCTCGGCAGGGCTGAACAACTGAAAGTTTGGGGATTATTTCTTAAAGCAGCTGAAATTACCCCAATTAATATAATAGACCATCTCCTTATGTGGATGCCATGTTGGATACATCTGAAAATGCATGATAATAGCCTGCATTCCTAAAGGGATATAACTGAGTGAAGTCAGTCTATTAGAAATGCGTTATGTGCCAGAGTTACAGGCCTGAGCATCTTTTTAACACCACCAGCGTTTCTTTTAGAGTTTCCAAGCTGATCTGTCTCTGTATAACAGAAGATAACGTTTTATGCTAAAATAATCGCTTATAATTTGATGCTATGGTTTGAGTCAAAGAATATTGTTGCAGTGAGATTTTCACAGAACTACTGGGGATTACACAGGCTGCAATTTCTAACACGCTTTTCCAAGTCATCTTCTTTGGGTCCAAACAGCCTAATTTGTGCCAACAGAAAATCTCAAAGAAGGTGACCAAGGCACTTAAATATCCCAGCAAGTGAAGCACAACCTTAAGGGATGTTAATATAATACGAGACACATAGAATATCAGGACAGGACCCTAAGAGTCATCTTGTCCAATTTCATTTCTCAAAAGAGAAAACTGGCTTTACTTTTTAATGTTACTCAGCAAACAAATACCTTAAAAATTCTGAGGCCCCTGACTTATACTACAGAACTCTAGAAAACTATAATTCATCATGAATTCATATTTTCTTTTTGTTATCTCTTCTCTCCTTCGAATCCTAAACTGTTTTCTTCTACTGATTTATGTACACAGGGAGCTTAAGCATACCCAACATTGAGATCTTCTCTGAGGATATAAGCTTTATATAGCAATGTTTACTTCTTTGAGTCTTCAAAACCCTTCTGTGGAAGTATTAACTTTCCTTGCCACCAAATATTCCTGTCAATAATGTAAAAGCACGACTTTAGAATCAATATTATAAACAAGAAAAAAATTTAATGGTAACACAAGAATGTTGGAGGCACTTCTGCCAGTTTCTTCTAAAGCACAGTCGATGAGAGATGGGTGATTTGCTCAAAATTTCCCCGTGGGGCAACTGGCACTGAAATCTAAAATTCTTGATTCTATGTCTTGTACTCAGTTTCTCAAGTGAAAAGGACACCAGCTACTTGTATACCAACTATATCATGAAGGAAGTTTTTTGTTAAATGGAGTGTCTCAGAGAATCAATAATATCACCTTTGCATTGAAGGCTTATAATTAGTTGTAGAGAAGAACATATTCAATTCTGTTTTACTTCTAAAGTGAAAGACATCAGGTTCTTAACAACATGATCACAAGAAGTAAGAGCTGTGCTTTCTTCATCCTAATTGCTTTTCCAATCATTTTTTTAAAAGAGTAAACAAAGATAACCACAGTGCTAATGCATTAAAATCTGGAGAATTTTTGTTTCCCAAGGAAAAAAAAGATCTGCAGTGAATTTTATACCAGACATTTTGATTGTATAGACATTGCATAACACCCCTTAGAGCATGACCACATGCATGGCAGCAATAAATTACTCCATTGGCAAAACTCTAGAAAATAATAAAGATTTATAATCTCAATTATTGATCAGTAAAATAACAGCAGTATCATTCTTTGCCAAGAAAAATTGTGTGAAGGGGAAGAAGTCCACAGAAAAGAAACTCCTAGCAATGGGAATTATACAAGATACAATCAGGTCTTCTTTTTCCTTTATACAAATAAAGAAATGAAGATCATATTTAGGAAAAAAAATATTATATATATATTCATATTCACGTTATCTATTGTGAAAGTCAAGTTACCCAAGAGAAAAATAACCCCTTCAACATATAGTTCAGGACAGATAAAGCCACATCACACCAAACACCTGTGTAGGTCTTTGTGTATCTGTATATGTATCACATGTAGAGATTCTTAGACTAAAAAGTGATTGGATAATAACCCCCACTCATTCTTCCATCAGGAGAATCACCCTTCAAGTTCACACATACTGAAATCACGCCCTTAACTTCAAATAGCAAGATGAGAGACCAATGAAAAGAATGACAAAACAATATTAAATAATGATATAAATCGAAATTATTATAAATCATCATTGGAACTCTGATTATTTTATAAAATCATCATTGGAACTCTGATTGATAAAATTATAAAATTTATAAAATTTTATAAAATCTGGTCCTAAAACTTTCTAAGTTTCTATCCAAACTTTAAACATTTATTTAAAATACTAAGTATTATTTTCACCTATATATGGAAAAAGATACTGTAAGATAAAAGTGTCAGTGTCAGTAAGTAACTCAAATTTCAAGGGGACTGTCATTCATTGCTGGACCTAGTCATTTTCTGTTTTAGAAATTTATGTTATTTTAATTTTTTTGAAGTATAACATGCATAATAACTAAAAAATCATCAGTAAACAACTTAATGAATTTTAAAAAACTGAACACTACTGGAACTTGCACATAAATCAGGACCCAGAACTTAAGAGCAGTCAAGAAAACTTCTTTGTGGCTTCTTATAGTCATAACCCCTAAAGGGTTACCACTACCCTGACTTCAAATACCATAGAAGAGTTTTGTCCATGTTTGAACTTTATAAAATTAAAATCATATAGTATATCCAGTAGCTATTGCAACAATAGTGCTGCATAATGAATCATCCCAAAATTCAGTGACTTAGAAAACCAAATAATTATTCTCATTATTAATTGGTTTGGGGCTATATTGGATTTCGGACATTTTGTTCATATTTATGATTATAGAATAGTTATACCAGGGTCAGTAAACTTTTTCAGTCAAGGTCTAGATGGTAAGTATTTTAGGCTTTGGAAGCCATAAGGGACAGTCTCAATTCTCCCATTATAGCATTAAAGCAACAAGAGATAGTACACGTATAAATGGATGTGACTGAGTACCAATAAAACTTTGTTAATCAAAACAGGCAGTGGGCCAGCTTTAGCTTGTGGGCCATAGTGTGCCAATCTTAAGGTGTATTAAGATTTCACATAACCTCAAAATTTCGGTGGCTTAACACAACCAAAGTTTCATTTCTTCTCGCAGGGATGACCAACATAGGTTAGTTGAAGCAGGAAGTGTGCCCAAGGATAGACTTCACATCAACACTTAACTATTACCATGACGATAGGAATCAAACATGGCTACTAGAACACTGGCTCAAAGTTACCATTCAGAAGTGATGCCCATAGCTTTCACTCACATTTCACTGGCCAAAGCAAATCAAATACCTTTGCCTTACTTCAGAAAGGCCAGGGAAATATAATCTTCTTAAATGCTTCTGTGCAAGGTGGTGGACTAAGACCCTGTGGAACTATCATACTGAAAAAACACTTGTATACACTTCTGGGTATTGCAGATGATTGTAACTTACCATGGCACTGCCACGCAGTCAACATGATCTCCATGCAGCTACGCCTGCTTCATTCTGGCACAGCTTGTTGCCAGCCTCTGGCACAAAGACCTTGCTGAGGTGTCTGCTTTGTAGCCGCTAGCCTTCCTACAAAGGCACAGAGTCTTCTCAACTGTGAGGAACTAAAACCCCAAATTGTGGGATACAAACACTCTCAGACAACTCATGGGATGATTCTAATGCGTGTTGTACATAGACCCTGAGAGAGTTACTAGAAGGCTTGAACCCCAGTTACCCATGACCATAAAACTATTTAATGCATTTTTTATTAACCATGGATCATTGCCAGTCAAGGGGCCTCTATTATATTCTTATTCTATTCATCTTTATGGCCTATGTGAAAAAAATATATATGTATATGCATAAGGCCCTGGTGATGGTCGATTACTGTAACCTCATCGAATTGTAGCTCCAATCTCTGCTGATGTGACAGATAATCACAGATTTGACACTTTGGATTTTTGGCTATTGATATGGTGAATTATTTTCAATATCCATAGGTAAAGAGGATCAAAGCTATTTGCTTTTATATGGAAAGAATAACAGTACATTCAGCGTCTTGTGCCAAGGCTATGTCCACTCTCCTGCTGTCGCAATATACTCTATAGAAATTTTGAAGAACTTGTCATTCTGTAAAACATCTTCCTGGCCACTGTATTGATCATATTATATTAAAATGCCCTCATGAGCATATCTGCAGAATCTGGATGCCCTGTGAAGGTAGATAATATGCCAGAGGGCACACCCTACAAGAATCAGATACCTTCCAATTTCATAATCTTCCCAAGATTCTAATAATGTGGAACATGCTCTCATACCCATCTAAGGAAGGGGCTAAATGCTGAACCTTTTACCCTTTATCACTGAAGGAGAGATATCACCACAGGTTTGATAGTTTTCTTTGGATTTTGGAGGCAGTATATAATATATTTGTACCTAGTAATTGGGTCTATGTATTGCATAACTCAAAATGCTGCCAGCTTTCATTGTACAGAGCAAGAGAGAACTTTTTCACAGGTTCAGATGATATGACCTGCAGATCCAATGATGTTAGATGTGTCTGTGGTAGATAAGGTACTAGGTAAAGCCTCTGGCTAACTCTAATAGGTAGGTGACTGTAGAGAACACTAGGGTTCTGAAGCAACATATGACCTATGTTTGAGAAGCAGCTCCTGGCATGCTCCCTGGCCCTAGTAGATAGTGAATGTCTAATCATGGGACATCAATTGGCTAAAAAAAAAAAAAAAAACCTTACTGTACATAATAAGTTCAGTATGCTCAGATTCACAAAGTTATAAGGTTGGACAACTGTCATCATAATCCATCATACAATAGAAATTATACATTCAGAATTTGTCATTAGCAGGTCCAGATGGCCCCCAAAATGAAAAGAACAGATGCCTCAAATACCCATATCACCAACATCTATTGCATTGATGGCTTTCCCCCAGTGCACACCCATGGACTCCTAGAGTCTTCCCTACAAAAAGAAAAAAGACAAGACTTGCTTCAAAAATGACTTAGTTCAATAAGTTGGTGCAGAGAATGGATGCACTACAGCCCTAATCAGGGATGACTTCCAAGAACCATGGTGAAAAATCTATTTGCAGAGCTACAAGCTGTAGACTTGGTCATCACTTTGGTATGGAGAGAAGTGATCTGGAGTGAGAAGGTACATGAATGATCTGTAGCAATGACTTGGCTGATTGGTAAGGAACCACACTGTTTCCACACTGGAAACAAAGAAGAGGAAAAGAGACGTGATGGGCCCACAAGATCAAAATCTACCAGAAAAGGCAACACTCAACAGCTAGATAGCTTGAGTTTGGAGATAAATATCAGGCAGGCTCTGTCATTGTCTGTCTTCTGTCCTTACACAACTGGTCCATAAATAGAGAAGAAAAGATGATAAAGATGAGGCAATGCGTGAGCCCAGTGACTCTTTCTCATCAAGGCTCTTCCTCATTCAGGCTCAGCTACCTTTTGGTGTTCTTAAATACCCAACCCTACCAGCAGCAGAGACCAAACCTGAGCTCTCAATATGGTATCATAATGCAAGGAGATTAGCTAGCCACTTGGGGTAAAATCTGTTACATCAGACCTCTTCTATCCTAGAGGGCCAGTAATTCATTCTTACCAGAACTGGCACTTAAGCAGGATATGGATTTTCCTTTTACACTCTCAGTGCTTCTGCAAGAACCATCCTGAGAGGGTTTAGAGAATGGCCAGTTACTGACATAGAATCCCACAGAATATAAGCTTGAACTAAATGACCTATTTTATTGTAAAGTCGGTGTGAAAAGGGACATCAGTTTTCATGGATGGATGGATCTATTTCTAAGTTCCCTGTGTTGCTCCATTGATCAATTTTTCTATCTCTGAGCCAATACCACACTGTCTACTGCTTAATAACTGGTCTTGATACCTGGTAAAGCAACCGTACACACTTATACACACCTTTTTCTTTGTTAGAAATTTCTTGGCAGATTTTGGCCTTTGATCTCTCTGTATAAATTTAAGAATTGACTAAAAAGTCCCATATGATGTTCTTTTGTAATTTAGATCAAAATATCATTAAATCTATAGATCAATTTGAAGAATTAAATATAATACTGAGGCTTCCAATTAATGAATATACATGTATACCTTTATTTAGGTTGTTTTATAATGTCTCTTAATAAAATTATCATGTTTTTTTTTTCTGTTCCTGTCTTGCACAAATTTTGTTTGACTTATTTCTCTAGCCAGCTTCATTTCCAAACATCCTTATTATTGATAATAATTAATAGAGCAATTTTTATTTTCTTTATAATTATATATTCTCTGAACAAAAGAATTTGTTTCTTTCTCATTCTTATACCTCTGCATCTACTTTCTTTTCAATTTTTAAGATCTAGTGCATCTAAGACGATGCTGAAAAGATATAGTGATAATAGACATTCCCTAGGAATTTTTTGTAAGGTTTCGCCATTAAGAATCATATTTTATAGGCTATCTTTTATTAGATAGAAGTGCTTTAGTTTTCTGAGAATTTTATAAATGAGTCAGGGGCAAAATTAATTTATTTTTACATTTATTAAGATGATTATATAGGTGTCTTTTAAAATCTGTTAACATGTGATTACATTCCTCATATAAATGTTACTTGGTCCTTTTGTGGAGACAGTTTAATCCAGGGAATTGGTTACAAAGGTGATAGAATAGGCAGAAGTCAATCAGGACACGGATGGTGAGAATACCCAGTGAATGCGAAGTCATGGCAAGGCCAGCCAGTGATAGCTAGAGCCACAGAAGAGTCAGTTGCTCCTAGAAATTCCATCCCAAATAAAGCCAGGGAGAAATGTCTCGGTTTTTCCCTTCCTTCTACCCTTGTATCTCCCCTCTAGTGCTTCCCACTGGTTGAACCCAGCCAGAAGCTGGCTGATGTAGGAATCCTGGAAACATAGATGCAGAGCTTGGCCACCTGTAGTGGTCAGTTGATGGCAAGATCCAGTGGTGTTTCAAGTAAATATAGACACATCCGGAGGGAGTTTGTAACTTGGTCTTTTTAAATACACTATTGCATTAGGTTGTTTTAAGGAGTTTTGGATATAGGATCGCAATTGAAATTGGCTTCAAGATTATGCTGGTTGCATGGAATGAGCTGGAGAGTATTTTCACTTTTTACCATTTTCTGGAGGAGATAGAATTAAAGTGCAATGATCTTTTCCTTCAAAGTTTTATAGAATTCACCAGCAAAAATCAAGCTGGGTGACTTTTTTGGGCAATTATTTTTAATATTAATTATATTTCTTTGGATATGATGAGCTTTCCATTTCTTCTTGAGCAGTCTACAGTAATCTCTATTTGTTAAGAATTTATCTATTTGATCCAAGTTTTCTAATTTAACGGCAATGAGTTGCTCATAGTATTCTCTGATTATATTTTAAACTACCTCTAATTATGTCCCCTTTTGTTGCTAATTGTTCATTTATAAGAAGTTTGTTTTATTCTTTTGAAGAAAACAACTTTTGAATTTTTGAGTATCTGTGGTATCTTTATGTTCTAATTCATTGATTTCTAATCTTTGGTTTATTTATTGCCCTTTTTATACTTTCTTTTGGTTTCTTTATCTCCTAAAATAAATATTCATGACTCGCAACTTCCCTCAATTTACTATTATTACAGCATTCAACATGTTTTGATTTGTAATTTCTTTTACTCCGTTATAATTTTATTTTACTCAATTCTGATTATAATTTTTGTTGTGATTTTTTTACTGAAATATGAGTTGGTTAGGTGTGTGTTTAATTTGCATGCATAGAACTACATGGAAATCACTATATAATCTTGCAATAATAAAAGTCTTTTTCAACATGACAAAGTAAAAAAAATCCTAAAAGGAAAAACTGATAGATTTGAGTACATCAAACTTCTAAATTTCTTAATAACAAAAAACTTTGTCTATGAAAAAACATTATCAGAAAATTTAATATATACAAAATATTAATTTTAATATCTTTAATATATGAAAGTTCTAACAACTTAAAAAGAACATAAATACCTTATCAGAAAATTGGGCAATACATAAAAACAGACTCCAAACAAGATATATAAATGTAAGAAAAAAATCTTATGTAAATGACCTAGAATTCAAATTCAAATTCAAATAATATACATTCACTCCATTTTATCTATCTATGTGAAAGACTTTTAAATATGAAAATACCTAAAGAATTCTCACATGTCAATAGTTGAATGTAGATTAGCTTGATTTTTCAGGAAGCAAATTTAGTAATATAAATGATATATATCAGAACCTTGAGAACTGTGTACAACTTCTAAATCAGTAATCCATCCTTATAAATATAATTTAAGGCAAAAATAATGATAAGGAAGTATCTTATTGGCAAAAATGTCCATCAACATATTTAAAAAGAAGATGAGTTCAATGTTGACAAATATATATGTCCATGTAACAACCACTCCCCAAATTTTCTTCTCCCCAGAAAGCTTTCTTCACACCTTTGCATTCCATCTCCCCACCCCCACCCCATGTAACCACTGGTTTGGTTTCAATCAACATGGGCTGGTTTTGGCTGTTAGAGAACTTGAAATTAACAATTAAACTCTGTATTATTTTATAACTGACTTCTTTTACTAAATATAATATCTATAAGAGGAATTTATTTTCTTGAGTATATCTTCAGTTTGAGTATATCTTCCAGTTTATTGTCACTGCCAAGTAGTATTCTATTGTATAAACATTGTTTATCCATCATCTGTTAAGCATATTCTTATTTCTAGTTTCTAGTTATTGTGAGTAAATCAGTTATTAACATCAAGTACAATTCTTTTGGGGATATATGTTTTCATTTCTCTTGGTTATAATCTTGGAAGGTGCATTACAGAGCAACTGGGTTGGTATATCTTTAAATCATAAGAGATTTTTGATTGTGCATTTCTTTTCCTGTAACATCCATGTAGTGTTAGTTACTACAGTTGTTACAGCTTCATAAATTAATTGGGGGAGTGTTCTATTCTCCATTTTCAAAACACTTTGTATAAAAATGGACGTTATTCATTCAATAGGATTCTCCAGTATATCTGGGTCTGAACTTCTCTTCGCAGGTAGATATAATATTACAAGTCTAATTATTTTAATAAGTGATTTTCAGATTTTCCATTTCTTCTTGTGTAAGGAAAGTAGAATTTTTCAACAGATTTGTAAATTTTTATCTGAGTGATTACATGTAGTTTTAGACAGTGTTCTCTTATTCTTATAAGGCCTGGAGAATATATGATTATCTTCACTTTCATTCCTGTTATCTGTAATTTTTTTCTATTTTTTTCTCATTGATCTTTTGAAATGTATTAACACCTGTTTATGGCCCCAAATATGGTGTATCTGTTACTGCCTCGTGTGCACTTGAAAAAAAAAAAAAAAAGTATATACTTCACTTACTGGATATGATGTTCTGAGGTCAGATCACCTATATCCTTATTGATTTTTTGTCTACTTGCTCAAACCATTTCTGAGAGAAGAGTCAAAATTGCCAGCTCTAACTTTGAATTGGTCCATTTCTGTCTTTAGTTCTGTCAGTTTTGCTTCATATTTTTTGAAGTTCTGTTACTAGACACATGCATATTTAAGACTATATGTTTTCCTGTTGAGTTTACCCTTTTACCAGTATGAAATTTCCCCCTTTACTCTGTTAATACTTCTTATCTGGAAATCTACTTAGTTTGATATAAATTTAGCCTTTATACACTTTCATATGTTTCATGGTTGTCACACATTTAATGTTTACAAGGTATAATTCTGTCATCCTTTTACTTTAAACCTAGTTGTGGCTTATAATTTAAAGTGAATCTCATAGAATGCATTTTGTTGGTTCTTGCTTTTTTATAGTCTGCTGATCTCTGCTTTTTAATGAAAGTGTTTTATTCATTTACATTTAATGTAGTTATTGGCATATTTTGGGTTAATTCTGTCATCTTTCTACTTCTTTTCTATCTGTCTCATCTATTGTTTTCCTATTGCTTCTTTTTTCCACATCTTCTTTTTGGTTAAATATATATATATACATTTATTTATTTTCTTGCCTATTCTGTCTAGAAGTAATGCAAAAATGCCATTTGGGAAGGATAATCAGTTATAATAAGTCCAGATTAATGTCTCCTTTTAAGGAATGTTCTGTTTTGGTTTTTGGGTGTTTTTTGTTTTTTTTTTTTTAAAGTAAATTTACTGGCACCTTTAATGATTTTGTTGAAAGTTAGTTTTAGGTTTTGTTAAGAAACAGAACAGTTACTATGGGGCATGATGGTTACCCCTAATGTATAACAGTGCTAGTATATCAGCTTAATTCCACAGTATTAAAAGGTCCTACCATTATGATTGAGTCAGGACAACAGCATTTCCTGGAACTGTGCAGTCTCTTGGTTCCACTCCCAACCTTGAAACAGCCACTTTCACCTAGGCGATGCTTACACTCACCTTAAGCAAGGAACACATACTAAGGATTCCTTCTCTCCATTGCCTCCTCCTTTCTGGCAGTCATTCTGCACATTTCAGCTGCTTCAGTAGCCTTGAAATCTTTTCTCAACCTCCTTATGTTCAGTGAGACCTTGATACTCTGCTTTGTTCTACTTTTTCTGCTACATTTAGGAGTCTCTTCCTAGGTAGAAACCTGGGGTAAATACAGTGCTCACCTCAGGTGTTTTTTTGTCTCAGGGATGACAGACCTGAGGTGCCTATGGCTTAATGTCAGTACACAATTTCATATGTTCTACCCAAGTTTATAGTTGTTCATGGCAGGAAGATAAGTCCAACAGTTAGTTCTAGAAGTGTTGACTAGAAGCCACTCCTTTAATAGTGTTTTTACCTTTTTGTCTTCATTATGTATCATTGTAGGTTTCTTTTTATTCATTTTGTTTGGGTGCTTCTTGAAGCTGTGGTTCCATATTTTTCATCATGAAATACCTGGGAAATTCTCATGTATTATCCCTCCAAATATTAGCCCTTATTGATTCTCTCTACTCTTAACCTTCTGGAACTCTTATAATATACATGTTAAGATTCCCTACCCTTATCCAATATTCCAGCTGATCTAGGGTGCTTGTTAAGTGAGGGATATCAATCCTTTCATCTCTGAAAGATCTGGGGCTTTTGTTGCCTTGCTCTCGTTGTCTTGCTACAGAAATTGTCTGTTTAGTCTATGGGTATGGAAGTACATACTTGGGAGATTTGTAGCCTATAAACAAACAATTTAATCTTGGCCATATAGTGTTTAAAAACTAAAATATATAGCTGAGAGTGTGTGCTTTTCATAACAGCAAAATAACTAGAAATGTGCAATAGACAATGTATGATACATGCACTTTTTATAATAGCCAAAGCCAACCAAACAAAAATCTAGAAACAACCCAAATATCTATTAGTGGAAGAGTAGAAAAATAAATTATGTAATATTAAAAATGGAATATTCTACTTGAGAGACTATTGTCTACAGCAACAACATCTATATGCTTAGTAGAAATCTAAGTGAAACAACAAATTTCAGAAAACCAAATAGAGCATGATATCATTTATATAAAACTTAAAAATAAGCAGAAATGACATTATATTTTGGAAAGGATAGGACGGAGGTGTTCACAGCATGCCAACCCTCCCAATGAGAAGAATGTGAAGCGCTAGATACATTATAAAATTAAAATATTTAAATGTACCATAAAGCTATAGAAGCAATGAAGATGAAAAGGAGTCAAATTCTAAAGAGGAGACAAACTGTCAGGGGTGAAATGAGGTCCTAGGCTATCCATGAAAGAAGTTTTCAGTCCTAAGCATGTGATAAATACTAAGAATCTAATCTTGGCCCAGACAGAGCACTACTCCTGGAGAAGGGGAAATACACAAAGATTTTGGTTATTGTGAGGGGTGTCCTCATGTTTTCTTATCTACTCTATAGTTTTGAATATATTTATTTAAATGTTTACTATATTTCTTATAGCACTCTATTTTTTACATACATTTTGACAGTTTAAAGCTGTCAGTCTTGATAACTTTACTTCATCTGTTAATGTGCTCATTTTGTGTTCTCCTTTAATTCATGTAAATGTGTTAAAATTATTTAAAAATTCTGAAATTGAAATCAGTATTTTATTGAAGAGATTGAGTACACAGTTCAAGCAATTGATTTTGGATCTTCCCTGAGTTCTAATGTATCAGATTTTGACTGAAATTGCCTTGCATTTATAGATTAAGTTGAGGAATATTAGATCTCTACCAATGTTGTATAATTCAGATATTCATATCCTACCTTATATATTTCAATAATATTTTATAATTGTGTCCAAGAAGATCTTGCGTATCTTTTGTTAAGTCTATTCCTCAAGGCTTCACAGTTTTGTCCCAGTATATAGAGTTGTGTTTTCCATTAAATTTTATGTTTATTTCTGAAATGTAGGAATATTCTTAAGTTTTATTTATTTTTCATCATAACCTTGATGATCTTCTGTTAGTTATAAATGGTTGCATTTATACATAGAGTCTCTTGCATTTTCTCTATAGATAACTATATCATCTGAAAAGAAAAAAGACAAATTATAGTTTATTTTTCCTTCTCAAAATATGCAGTGCTTATCTTTTCATCTTCTTTTATTGGTTAAAATCTTTAAGAAAATGGTGAATAACAAGGATAATGGAAGTCACTCTCATCTTTCTGATTCTAATGGGAATGCTTCTGAGTTCCAACATTAAAGACAATGTTTGTCATAAGTTTTAGGTAAATGACATTAACTGTTTTTGGTGTCATTCTATCACATTTTGTTAAGAGATTATTTTTACTTGGAAATTGATTTAGAATTTGTTTAGATTGCTCTGTTCTAGGCACTAGAAATACAAATGCTAACTTACTTGTGGAAAGTTGTCCACTTCTTGTAGGGAATTGAGTGTTACAATTTTATCTATTTCCATTCTCCTAGTCCCTTGTTAGTTTTGTTGTTTTTTTTTCTTTTTCTTCAGGATGCTGCATAGATATTACTTCCTCTTTGAAGCCATCTTGGATTCTTTGATTATGATCTGGCACTATCCTTTCTTTGTCCTCCCGTATCATACTGTACTTCACCATCCTTCTACTCATCACTCACAATTTAGGTTTTCTATTAACTTGTCTTTATCCCCACTTGTCTGTGAGAAAATATTGGTTCTTGTTCCCAGTTGTATCTGTAGTGACTAGGACAGTGCCTGGCACAAATTAAGTGCTTAATATTGTTTTAATTGACTAGTTAATTGCTTACTATGTTTTCTTGGTTTGTTTTAGGGCTGAGGTAGAGCATTTCATTTCTTTTCAGCCAAAAATTATAATTATTTTGAGCTTTTATAGAAGAAGTTTGGCCCATTTATGGCCAAAACTGGTCCCATTGTATATAAGATCTAAATGTTTGTATTGAGAAGATTGTTTAATATACCAACCTGGGACCTCTCTGTGAGAACCTATCAGAGAAATTTCTCATCTCAAATATCTGTATTTCTCCTAAACAACTGGTTTGTTTTTATCTTATGGATAATATGACACATGAAGCTGATTGTGTTTTTTATTTCACAGTGTTTGGGAAGATTACAGCCAAATTGTCTCTTACTTCTATAATATTAGAATATCATTTTGTTCATTAATTCAATTCCCGATTTCCTTTGTATTTATGCCTTTATTGTCTCTCTCTTCAAGATCATTATTTTATATAGTTGGATTATGTTTCCTTGTAAACTACCTTAAATCTTTTTTTAACTAAGCAAGATAAAATATTTTCAGGTAATACATCATTGAAGGAACTCACCACTTCAACCTATTATAAATGCTGCTAGCAGATTTGTTTTTCAACAATATATCTGTAACTATGTCTTGCTCATGTTTAAAATATCTCAATGACTTCCCATTGCAGTCTAAGATGAGACACAAACGTCACATAAAGTTGTGCATAGATCTTTATGACACCTTCACTCAGTGCAATCTTAACATAAGATCACTTAGGCACATCATGTCTGCATTTGACTAAGCCATTTGGAAAATAAAACATGCAAACATATTTCTATGAAAATGTACTGGCTTACCTTTTCGTCAAAATTATAAAGCAAGACATTTCCTTTTCACAATAGCGAGCTTAGGAATAGTTAGTTCTATTGTTGTTTGGTTGTTTTATTTATTTATTTTTTTTGGTTTTGATTTTTTTCCACAATGATAAATCTTGGACTGTATTTGGCAAGTAATAGAAATTCTAGAAAGTTTATGCCATGTCGCAGAAAATGGAGAGGGTGCAAGACAGAGCATAAAAATGTAACTATGAATTGTTCAACTTCTATCTAAATAAATCAGTAATAAAATCTTAATATGTTAGGCCACTGTGTAGCAAATGTTATGCATAAGTTAACTCAGAGCCCAGGAAAACTGTACCTAAAACCCTCAAGTTTGAGGTACCCTTAATTTAAATGACAGTGGGAAATTATTTCAGAAAAAGAAGATTAAAGAAGATTTTCAGGATTCAAATCCTATCTTCTCCACTCTATCATCCCCTTTGTTTTTCTTCCTACATCTAAAAAAAGGAGAATTTTGTCAATTCTGATATATACAGATAATAATGGTTTGGAAAAAATAACTCTGCTTTCACAAAGACTTTCTCACCACTGGCTTGGGAAGAAATTGCAAGTTTTGTAATGAAATTCTATATTCCGTTGCTAAAGGGCCAAAATAGCAAGTCGTTTAATCCTGCCTTCCTAACAGTATCAGATAATAGAAGTATGTTGAAGAGCATTTTGGAGAACATCTGTAAACTGGGAGGATTAAACTTCCTTATAAATCAATTGATAAAGAGTTTAATTTGAGAAAACTCATGGGCAGTTACTACAGTGAAGAACTTGAAACAAGGATGGGATAATTCCATTTCAGACCAAAATGAACAATTGAATAATGCACTATTTGAAGTGACATTATACGTTCATGCTTGTGTGATTTCTGGGATGTTTGTTTAAATATAAGGTGCATTATAGTGTACTTCGTATTTATAGACTAGGTTATCCAGATATTCCCTTGGCTTATTAGGCGTGCCGTATGTTTCTGCCAAGTTGAATGCTATATATCTGGTGAAAGATAGTCCTATATGCACTTAATTATGTTGTCTTTTCAATTATATCACAATTTTCTCTACATGAGAAAGATTTCTAAAATAAAGTTTAAATGCAGTTGTATATACAATTGACCCTTGAACAACATAGAAGTTAGGGACACCAACCCCCACACAGACAAAAATCCATGTATAGCTTTTGACTACCCCAAAACTTAACTACTAATAGCCTGTCCTTGATAGGAAGCCTTACTGATCATATTAGCAGTCAATTAACATATTTCTGTTATGTGTAATAGACTGTATTCTTTCAATAAACTGAGCTTAGGAAAAGAAAATGGTATTAAGAAAATCCTAAGGAAGAGAAAGTCCATTTACAGCACTTTACTGTGTTTATTGAAAGAAATCTGCATATAAGTGGACCTGCACAGTTCAAACCCATGTTGTTCAAGTACGAACTGTATTCAAAGTAGATTGTCATGTATTCTAAATAGATAGAGAACAGGAACCTTGAACTCTTGTTCTTTTGTATCCCTTACTATCTAAAACCTAACCTAAACTACATTGCCAGATAGAACTGCTGTAAGATGGTTAATAAATTCTAATTAAATTTAATTGTCTTATAGTTAACTCCATGAAATTATGCCTTTAGCAATTTTCTTTTTTCACCAGTGTTATCTGGCGACTGACCCCACCACTACAATGAAATTGTTTTGCCAACAGCCTTCAGCTTGCTGTTTCTTATTCATATTTTCTAGTCTATTCCAGTCCAGATTACACATAGTTGAAATCTTTGCAGAATTTGATGCTCTGGAGTAGGGCAACTCATCTCACTTGACTCCTTTGACCCCATCTTGTTCCACATTCCCTCTCACCTCTCATGCTCTTCTTCATCTGTCACTTGAGCTCCTCATGTGCCATCCCTGGAATCCTTCCCTTATTTCTTGGCATGCTTGCAAAGCGCTTGCTCATCAGTATGTGGTTTCTGTTATATGCTCACAGCTCTCATCACCATCATCTCTCCACTGATCACTCTTCTGGGAGCTAGACCCAGATACTGGCTATCTTCTGTACTTTGTCCAACTGAATTCTCAAATGGACGTGTTCCAAACTAACCTCACCATCACTGACTATGCAAAATTTGTACTTCCTTGCAGCCCCCACAGGATGAACTGTGCTACTATCTGCCTCTTTATCCAGGTGCGAAGTCACCCCTCCTTTCAAGCGCTGAAAGTGTTCTACTGATCCTATTTGATAAGCCCTATGTCACCCTGGTCAGTATAGGGACTTGAATTCCTTGGACTTTCATCTTTGCTTAAACTTTCTTAAAATACATTCTCTCTCCAACTGATTTTTAAGGAAGCTTTGCTTCTTTCCAATATGCTGTACAAAATTCTAGCAGCCAGTTTAACCAGGAAATGAGCATGTCTATAAAATGCTCTAGTTCTTTACATGTCTCTCTAATGTTATTATTCTTTATATTTTCTGTGGTTTACAGTGTCTTCTGCTTACATCTTGTGTGTTTGTATATTAGAGGAGCAATGTATACTTTCAGTTTAGAAATAGAATTTGCTGTTGATTCCCACCATAACCGCCATTATACCTCATGCATCGTGTGTTCCCAGCACCACTAGTAAAGGGACATTATGTTTAGCCATTGGAGCTCACACTCAAATGGGTTACCTTACACTTCAGAATAGTTCATTTGCCATATGCCTGTGTGGCAATATGTCAACAAGATAGAAATGGCCTATAGAAGTTTGAGGTATCCTACAGCCTGTGTTCTATCCTTGGCCAAGTGTCAGCTTCCTTGTCAATACTTTTGTAATCTGAATACCCAGACTGAACTGTCCATAGCTTTGTATGTACTTGGTCCTAACGAAATGATAGTGAAATCTCCTTAAAATTCAGAATTCTATGTCTGTGTGTGCATATGTCTAAAAACTCAAACTTACTTTTCATAAATTTAATAAAATTGATTTAATAATGGAAGCATGTTTCAAAAGATAACCCAAGAGTAGCAGATGATTTTTATGTCAGCAGTGAGATATTTTTTGGTTATTCGGGTTTAAAGGGATTAATTATGATAGTTAGGTGATATAATAAATATGAGCAATTTCTCGGAACTCTATTGAAATAAAAATTTAAAAAAACACATTACTCATTGGATCTTGTAGTCAGTGAGACATGAGGGTCACAAAATACCATTCATTAGGCAGTGTTTCACAGCCCCAGAAACAAAACAGTAAAATCACATTGAAAAGAGTCGATTCAGAATGAGGGAGACATTCTTCAAAAAGTAATAAAATAGTTTTAAAATATGCAATAAGTTTGAAAAAATCATCAACTATAACTGAGAAGATAAACATGTATTAATTTGATAAACTTTTAAAAAATGAACTAGCATTTACCACCCTGACATTGAGTTTCTCTGAGCATGAACATTTAAATAGTGTATGACATTAAAGCTATTGAAAGAGTTTCTCAAAAACACATTTGCAGTAAAGTTGTGCATCATGTTTAAGACACATTTCCATGATTTGAAAACCATATAAATGTATATCCCTACACAGAATTCCTAACAATTCAGTAGGATATTTTTTGAAATGCTTTTTTCCCCAGGTTGGCTATGAGATGTGTAATAAGATGGTACTTGTTCTCCCAACAGCAAGTAGTAACTTCTGAAGTAACAGGTTAAATGTCTAGTGAAATCACGGCTCTAATACATTTCCTACTGCCTATTCCTTTTCTAAAGTTCAGAGTCGGGATTTTTTATTTGCTTAAGACTAATATTCTGCAAATTGTACTCAGTCAGCATCGACAACCATAAAAATATTCTTCTTCATTTAAAACGGAGATGTGCAGAAACATGTGCTGCTCTGTGTATATTTGTATAAACCCTAACACGTTCGAAGTGTGTTATGCTACTCACAGTGACACCAGAGCATTTACTATTGGCATATTAGTCATTAAAATGTGTAATTATAAAGTAAGACACCAATTTCAAATAAGCCATTATCATTGATTTTTTTCTAGCTCTACATATTTTTTCTTCTACATAAATTTTTTCTTCTACTTATTTTCAGTTACATATCTTTCTAGACTGTTTCTTTAAAAGGAAAGGATTGAGGAAAAGCCACTTGAAATTACAGAATGTTTCAGGAAAATAAAATCTCTCTTCAGTTAAATCTTTTGAAAAAAAATCTATGCATAACACTTTCTAAGCCAAGACATGGGTTGGTTTTATTGCATTTTATGCTGTGACAAAGTACCATAATTAGCACGTTGGTGTAATTTACCACTGTTTCATTAAAGCTGATTGCCTAACTACCTGGGAAGTTAACATGGCTTCTCGAGTACTTGACCTGCCTTCTTTTTCTGGCTATCGCTCTTCATGGGAATCGAGTGAAAGCATTCATTGCTAGCAGAAAAATAATCCTGATAAAGTTTATAATATAAGACGAATACATAGCTTTGCTATTTACCTCCTCAGCTCTTTCCATTTTTGTTTGGTTTACCTTTGTCATGAAACTTCAGATGACAATATGGATATCTAGTACTCAGCTAAATTTTTACCAATTGAGAAAGCTAAATCACATTTCTTTAAGTTATGTGACTAATCATTTCTCTTTTGAAAATCTCACTGTAAAAAGTGAAGCGCATTAAAGTCCATTAAGTCAAGCTCACTCTTGACTTTCAGGGATTCTACAAATTGTGCCGAAATAGTGAAACGCATTTAAATGGCTTGAGGTAGGGATAAGGGAAAGACGTTTTAAAAAATACAAAAACTAACGAGCAAAAGTAAATTAAATGCCGCCATATATGAATAACTATCCTATATACAAATAACTTTATGTTCGCAGCCAGTGCTATATACCATTATAGAAGCAGTGCTTCAGATCAAGAGGCAAACCTGTAGATAATCCGCACTACATGCAGGCGTGTAATAACTTCCACACCAAAGTAGTCTGTAGCAGCCTCATCTGAAAAGAAAGTTCAACAAACAGCAACAAAAAGCTTGTAAATTTTCCATAAGCTATTTACATTCTGACAGAAGAAGGATGGGCATTATTACCTTTCATAATTCCTCTGCTACAAACTGACAATATATGCTACACATGCAGTAGCCATTTTATTTTTGTTGCTAAAATTCAAGTGGTTTTCTATAGGGGATGCCTTGTGTTAAATTTGCAATGTATAGCACATTTCTCTGTATGATTTGTAGCTATTTGCCCCACTCATAAATATGAAAACGAACTTTTTGGATTTGGTTGTGGAAACTTTTTACATTAATATTTCATCCTTTTTAGAAGTTTCTGGTACTTATGGAATCTCCTTCCTAGGCCCTTCTGTCCTTGAATTATTCTCAATACTATATGCTCAAAAAAAAAAGGAATCAAATGAGAAGTGGAAACTGATAATCTTGGTATTTCTATCATCCCTAGACATTTCAATGTTTATGAGTAAAAGGAAAAGACAGGAGAGAATCTGTCTTAGAGAGGACCACAGGACAGTAAGTAATGCCAAAGGATGGCACTGAACAGATGATTAGAGTAAAAATATAAATAATAGTAACTATAATTATTATGCATATTTAGAAAAAAATGAAAGGAAAAAAAAAAAACCAAACAGGAATCAAATCCCATCATCATGAGCTATGGTGTATCATTAAAATGGAAGGGAATTACATGCAAATGCTTCCAATAGAAAATGTAGAATACCTTTCCACTGATGATTTTTAGTTGTCAGGACAAGTGAGACCCAAACAGCAGTCAGAATGGTCCCAGCATGCTTGTTGCCTTTTTTGTTTGCACAGTAGCTGTCAATTGTAGCCTTGCAGGTAGTGGAACCCAGCGGGAAGAAGGGGCGGGACCCAACGATGCAGACTGAACTGAGAGCAAATTTAAATTACTGAGCCTTTTTTTTCCTTTTTTATTTTTCTACTCTGCGACAAACTGAAAAGATTCCAGCACGCTAATTTAACCACCCTGCTTCTTCTTCTTTGCCTTTTTTTTTTTTTTTTTTTTTTTTTTTTTGTCTCCCTGCTTCCAGGATAATTAAAAGAGAAACCTGTAAAGGCAACATTCCTGTGAGCGAGTTGGTGCTGCAACGTGCTGGTAAGAAAACGAATTTAATTTTTTTATCTTTTCTCTCTCTCTCTTTTTTGTCCCCCCCCCTTTTTTGGCTTTTCTTTTTTTTTAAAGAGCTGAAGGCTTTGTCTGTCTAACGCAGTCATAAGCGTGGCTTCCCTGCCGTGAGGGGTTAGCATGTAATGAAAAGGTGTAATTGCCTGATATGTGACCTTCGCGTCATACTTATAATGGGTAATAACAGCATGCCTAGGTACCCTGATGAGGCTTCTCCCTGCGAATTGACTGGTCACCCAGTTGCAACAGGGTTAAGATTGTCGCACTATGGCAATGAGTTGTTGATCATTTAGGGTTGGCGTTTCAGTGTCCTGTCAGGGAGAATTCTTGAGTTCTCCAACTTACTCGCTTGCAGGGGTGTTAGGGTTTTAATAGGTCCGTTACAGACCATAACTGTTCTGTTGTTTACCCACCAAACAGGAAGTACGATGATGAAACTTTTTTTAAGTAACACTCTAATTATCCTAGACTTCCTTAGTTCAGATAATGAAACAGACTAAAGTGAGTGCTGAGTAAAGTTATTTTAATCCCTTTGATCTGTAACTAGTCAGAAGTTCATTAGACAGTCAACTGTGGAGAGCCTAGATCAACTGGGGACCTTGGACTGGAGATGCCAACTTTATTCTTTAAAAGGACAAATTTTAATTCAACCCAATTAAATTCAACAAGTATTTCTATATCTGTGCCTGGGACTGGTGCTGAAAATGTTCTTGCCTGTTATTCTGTTATGGGGAGAAACTGAAGCTAAGTGGTTTAAATTTACTACCATTAGAACTGATCTGGTCATTTAAGACACATTTCAAAACACGTAACTGTTAACTATGGATAAAGTTCCCCAGGTTAAATCTACAATGTACTTCTTTTCTTTCCATGCATGTGATTTTATGTCAATTGGCAACTATGGTCAGTACATTTTTTATTGCATTTTAATATTATAAAGTAGGAAGAAAACAAAGAAATCTTTCTTGTAAACCACACATCTCATTTGAAAATATATCCACATGGCAAACTTTATGTGAGCTTATCCGGATTCTAGCCTCAGAGGCTGGGACATACATGGAAAGGTTTAGGCTCGTCAGTGAGTCTGGCTGGATTTCGGTCAAGAAACTTAGGAACAAAGATTTTTTCTTTCTTTGCCTTAAAAATACATATCAAATATTAAGGGATATTTTCTGCTGTTCTCCATTGTTGTTTGTTAACTGTGGTATTTTGATTTTTTGCTTGTTGTTTTAAGTAGATAAGTAAAAGATAATAGGAAGATTGTCAGAGAACGTAGTTACCAAATGTCCATTAAGACCTTTTTCTAAAGAAAAACTCTCCTGTGAAAGTTTGAAGATTGTATGCCATTTGCATCTGATAGTGAATGTGGCATTCCATACGCTGGTAACATTTGGTCCCCCGTCTCTGTAGCTATTCTATCTAATTGTGTCATTTCTACATTTAACAGCTCTGAACCATGCTGCCCCTTGGGTCCTCACCAATGCCCCCCAAATCACTTGAAATGTCTGAAAAGACCTGGGGACATTAGAAAATGTCAATTGTTAGAATAATTTCTGCCTCTTGCATCAAGAGAAAATACTATGGATTTAATAGTTCATTTTTAAAATCTGTTTTTATCCGCCAGTAACTGTCTATTAGGAACATTTCAGTTATAATTGGAATAAATTGTTGCCCAGTAACAAGCAACTAAACCGAAGCTACTTTCCATAGAATCAGTGACTAGAAATAGCTACAAAGAGCCAAATACAAGTCAAACCACAGCATTTCTTAATTTTTTTTTAAAGATTCATTTCTTTGTAATTTTGCCCTTCTACTTAAATTCTTAAATTTATTACCCAAGGTGTCTCTTCTATGAAAATGTCTAATTGACCAAGATTCCATATTTGAAGAATAAAGGCCAATAGATCTCTGAAAAAAAATTTCTTTCTGATTCAAAATAAGAATGAGAGAAGATAGGCACAACCTCTCAGACTATGAGTGTTAACAAGATTCTGGGCTAGCAATACCATTATATGTGAAGAACGGCTATCATCTCTTGCAGAACGTAATGTAAAATTATGGGTTTCACTGTAGGACTCTGTCATTTGAACTAGTAATCAGTCCATAATTCTATAGATGGCTGCAGTTAAAATGATGCTTTCCCCCATTAATAAAATATTGAATAACACTGAAATTACTTTAGATTTTACCCTATCCATTTTTTTCAATAGAAAAGGAACCAGTAATAACCCCACATCCCAGTATCTAAGCATGCATAATATCAGAATGTCTCTTCTTCTCCCCTTGCTGAAGTGCTATGACATTACAATTTCAAGAGCAAAATTCTCCAACAGTAGTTCTATACTTGCCATTTAGCTCTTGTGGTGTTTGCAATAGTTCTCGCCTTATAATTGCACAGATATTGAAGTAGAAAGTACCTTTTTGAGAGAGCAAACATTGTTTTTTTTCACACAGACATATAAACAGACAAAATTATATATGATATTGGAATGAAAGTATAAAAGCAATATAAAACTATAGGTCATGCTTTTTGAAAATATGTCAGTTGCTCAATTCATTGTGTTTATTAAGCAACAACTATGTTAGGATCTGTAGGAAATTGCTAAATGAAAAAGCCATATCTTGGTCATCAAGGGACTTACAATACAGTAGAAGTTTAACTGATAGACTAGAAAGTGTAATTTGATTAATTAGCTTATGGCAAACTTAGCATAGTGTGAGGCTCTTAGGATCAAGAAAAATTATGACGTATTGTTTCTGACCTCTTGCAACTGGCATATTCTTCAGTGCTCACATTGGCTTCAGTAGTTTTCCTATAGTCACGTATGTGTTGTCTCTTGTGGTTTTTAAAAATACTTGTTATTGATACAGTCATAATATTGTATTTTTTTCACTATAATAAGGAAAGAAGCAAGAAATATGAAGCTGGTTAACAGGTGATATCAATCCTAGGCCTTAATTACCCCTGACTTTGTTGGTTAATCTTCTCGGGCCTCTGTCTCCTCATCTTTGCAAAGAGGAAGTGGCCCCATCAAATAGTCAAGTTTTTTTTTTTTATTCTGCCTAGCAGAAGATGGGTAACTTCCAAGGGAGAGAAAGGGGAGTGTCAGTTTGGGCAGGCACTGTGGTCAAGTGGTTTAGACAAAATGACCAGTTAATAAACTGCATGTCCTAGCCTGTGCATTGTGCTGAGTCAATGTGTGCTTAGGCCAGTCCCTTAATTTCGTACCCTCTTCTCACTTCACTGACATAGTAATGCCCACAGGACTAGAGAGAATCATTGCAAGAGAACAGTAAGTATATATGAAGAATGCTGTTCTACCATCTGTTGAGATGCTTCCACATGGGACCCAGGAGAATAAAGAGAACATTTCTCTCCTTGAAACTACCATGTATAGCAATGCTTTTCTTAAACACATAAAAATATTCAAGTGTATACCTATCCCTAACACTTTCTAGTAATAAAATAATTCAAAAATGTCACTTTATAACCTTACATAGTAATAATATAAAATATATTATAAATTAGAATGTTGTCTAATGCCTATTACTAAAATTGTCTAATATGCCCATCTTATATTTCCTCAGTAAATATATAAATGCTTGGTTATACTAAGTCTTATAATCCTTTTGCTTTCTTCCTGCCTCCCTGGTTTTCTGTTGTTTTTATAAGAATGAAGATAGATACATGGGATAAAAATAGAGAGAGAAACTAGTTTATTTTTTTCCCTTTTATTCTGATCCAAATGTTAATCAATCATTTAGAAACGCAGGTGGATGGACCGAGGTAGAGAGAAGGCAAGCAGCAAGACAGGACTTGTGATTTCTTCATTCATTCATTCAAAATGTGTTCTTAAATATCTATTCTATAAAAGGCACTGAAATATCCTGGCTAAAGAAACAGGTACGGTCCTTGTCCTCAAAAAGCTTTAACTGTTGCAAATGGCAAGATCTTGTTCTTTTTTGTGGCTGAGTGGTACTCCACTATATATGTACACCACATCATCTTTGTCTGTTCATCTATGTGGGGACACAGGCTGCTTCCATTTCTTGGCTATTGTAAATAATGCTGCAATAAACATAGAGGTGCATGTATTTTTTTTTCAAATTAGTGTGTTTTCATTGGTTTAATGCCCAGTAGTAGAATTACTGATCTTATGGTAGTTCTATTTTTAATTTTTTGAAGAGCCTTCATTCTGTTTTCCACAGTAGCTTCACCAATCTACGTTCCCACCAACTGTGTACGGAGGTTCCCTTTTCTTCATAACCTCACCAACACTTGTTATTTCTTTTCTTTTGTATACTAGCCGTTCTGACTCAGGTAAGGTCATATCTCATTGTGGTTTTGATTTGCATTTCCTTGATGATTAGTGATATGGAGCATCTTTTCATGTGTCTGTTGGCCATTTGTATGTCTTCTTTGGAAAAATGTATGGAAGACCTCGAGGGTATTATACTAGGTGAAGTAAGTTAGAAAAAGACAAATACTATATGATTTCCCTCATATGTGGAATCGAAAAAACAAAACAAAGCATAAAGAGACCCATTAACACTTTGAATAAACGGATGTAGGGGAGTGGGAGACACAGGCTTCCAGTGATGGAATGTATACTTTACAGGGGTGAAAGGTACAGCACAGGGAATATAGTCAGCAGTATTGTAATACCGCTGTGTGGTGACAGGTGGTAGCTACACTTGCTGAGAGCATAGCATAATGTATAGGTTGTCAAATCACAATGCTTTACAACTGAAACGAATGTAACATTGTGTGTCAACTATACTTCAATAACAGAAAAAGAAGAATGTAAAAAAGGCTTAAAATGTAAGACATTTTTAAACAAATGAACACAAAATGGTCATTACAAGTTGTTAAGTGCTGTGAAGGAAAAGTTCACGTGCTCTGATAGAAACTATGAGAGACTAGTTGAGATTGGTGGGCTCAGAGAAAGCTGTTTTAACACAAAGATACAGATGCTGACTCTTCCTAAAGTTAATATATATATATATATATATATATATATAGAGAGAGAGAGAGAGAGAGAGAGAGAGAGTTCTATTTTCTCATGTCTTTGGGTAGCTGAGTTAAGGAAGTTCTTTGCTTACCCGAATTTTTGTAATAACTTCCTAACTGGCCCGTGCTTCTACTGCAATCTCTTCTTAATACACAGCCTGAGTGGTTCATTAGAAATGTAAGTCAGAAGATGTTACTCCTCTGCTCAAAACACTGCAGTAAAGGTGCCTTAGAATCTGGTGACGATAGTTTCCAAGAAGTGAAACTGGATGCCTGGGGCATAGGGATGAGGGGAAGGCTTGCATTTATTGTATATTACACCTTTTGAATTTTTATGTCATATTCGTGTATTGCAAATTTGAGTATATAATTTTTCATTTAAACCTGGACACTTTTGAGAGTGAAAGGTGATAATATTAATAATCACCATGGTACAACCACATAAAAGGGAGCTGTTCAGGGCCAACAAGGATAACCTAACCCTACACATCACCCTGACTCGCTCCTTACTCCTGTTGCCCCTAATATTCTAGGCACACTCATGTACTTATACACACATAGAGCACACCAGGTCTGCTCCCACCCCAGGATCTTTGCACCTGATCTTCTCTAAGCCTGAATCATTCTTCTCCTAGATATCCATATCCATTGCTTGCTCACTTCCTTCATGTTTTGCCCAAATATCACCTTCTCTGACCGCTCTTTTTACAAGGACAACTCACCCTAATCTTCCTTATCTTCCTCACAGCTTTCTCTCCAAAGAACTTATCATTTCTATTATAGTGTATCATATACTTTGTAATTTGTTTATTGTTGAACCCTCTCCCTTAAAATAGATGTTTCATGAGGGAAGACATTTTGGTTTGGTTTGTTTACTGCTGAATCCCTAGCATCTAGATATACCTAGCACATAGCAGGTGCTCAATAAATACTTGTTTAATGAACGTTGGGTATCACTGTCATCCTAATCAGCAGACTTAGGGCTATGTTTTGGGCTGAGGTCCAGAAGCTGGGTCTGAGTACAGAACTGCACGAGACTGGCTCAGAAATGTGGGGAATGGGGTCAGAGAGACTCAGAAAGACAAATCCAGAAATAGGGACAAAAACTAAAATAGAATATCGAAATAGGTATCAATTTCAAGGACTCCGATGAAGGTACCAAGAGAAGTGGAGACATAAGGCATAATTGGAAATGATGAGACACAACCAGTGGGTTAGATGGCAAATGGGCAGTAGTAGAGAGTTTTTTGGTGCTCTGTAGATGTGCAGAATCTACTGGAATGTGGGCCAGATCATCTGAAATAAGGTAGTTCTTTCTTACATGGTAACTGTGGCTTTTCCGGGATCTCGAGAAGACTTTCTTAAGGAACTGTAGTTGACCTGAGTAACACTGAGCTGATCTGAGTGATAATAGTGATCTAGTGAGTGATAATAAAGAAAGCAAGGTTCAAGGGAACTGGGAAACATTTTACTAAAGTTGTTTTTATAGCCACATCATAGAGTCTGAAATTTTCTGTGTTTTTTAAAGTAGCACTTGAGCAGTACAAATAGCATTCTTCAGAATCTACTAGTTACAGGATGATGTAAGCAGGCCACAGAGAAATGGATGGAACAAGCTCTTCGGTTCATGTTTTATTCCACCATATTTGTATATTAAAACAGCCCTATATTCTACAGATGATATTATAGGGAGATAATGCTCTCTGGATATTCATCTTCTTAAAGGATATGATAATAAAGATATCATGGCATGCTTTCCTGGTAAGAACGTACCTTGAAGATGTACAATTCTCTGAGTATTTCTATTATACTGGGCTTATCTATTACATAGCTTGACCTCTATTTAATTGAGGGATTGGGGGTAAATCCCAAAAATTCTGCCCTCGTTTTGAAAGATGATAGTATTTTAATCAACTGAAGTGATATGTACTTTACGTAAAATAAACTGAACCCACGTTAAGTATACAATGTGAAGAGTTTTCACTAATGTCTACACCTGTGAAACCAGCACCGCGATTGATATAGTACAACACATTTCCATTCACACACGCTTCCTTGTGTCCCTTTGTAGTCAGTCCTGTTCTCCACACCTAGCCTGTAGGCAACCACTGATCTGCTTTCTATCACTACAGATTAATTCACATTTTATAACATTTTATGTAAATGGCACCATACAGTGTGTACTCTTTTGTGTCTGGTGCATTTCACTCAGTGTAACGCCTTTGAGATTCATGCATATTGTCATGTGCATCCGTAGGGTTTTTTTTTTATTGCTGAGGGGCATTCCATTGTATGAATATACCACGTTTTGTTTATCCATTCACCTACTGATGGACATTTGGGTAGTTGCCATTTGGGAGCTGTTATGAACAAAGCTGAATGAACGTTCACGTACAAGTCTTTATGTGGCCGTAGGAGTTCTTTTCTCTCAGGCAAATAGCTTAAAGTGAAAATGCTGGGTCTTATGACAGGGATATGTTTAACTTTATAAGAAAAACCAAGCAGTTTTCCAAAGGGCTGTAAAATTTTATACTTTCACCAGCAATATAGGAGAGTTCTAGTTGGTAGACATCCTTGCCAATGGTTGATATTGCGAACTTTTAAATTTTAGTCATTCTAGTGGGTATTGGTGGTGTCTTACTGTGGTTTTAATCAGCATCCCCTGAGAAGTAAGGGGTGTTGAACATCTTTTTATATGCCCATTGGCTTATTGTGAAGTGTCTGTTCAAATCCTTTGTCCATTTTTTTCTCTTAATATATAGTTGTAGAAGTTCTTTTCATATTTTGGAGAGAAGTCTTTTTCAAATATCTGTATGGAAAATATTTCCTCACAGCATGTGGCTTTTCTTTCTGTGTGTGTTTTTTTTTTTAATTATATCTTTCAAGGAGTAACATTTTTTTAATTTGGATTAATCCAAAACATACCATATAACCAATGTATGAATTTTTTTCTTCTATAGTTCATACTTTTTGTGTTCTAAGACATCTTTACCTATTAGAAGGTGACAAAGATTTTTTTTTTGTTTTCTTCTATAAGCTTTATAATGTAAGTGTTCACATATAGATCTATGACTCATTTTAATTTTTATGAGGTAAAAATCAAGGTTCAGTTTTTTATATGGCTATCCAGGATCATTATTGAAAAACTTTCCCATTTAATTATCTTGAACCATTTGCCAAAAATCAATCAACCATATATGTGTTGGTTCTCGTCTGGAGTCCCTGTTGAGTGATATAATCTATGTTTTCACTAATTCCACACTGTAGATATTGCCCTAGCTTCATCGTAAATCTTGAAAACAGGTGGTGTAAGTTCTCCAACTTTGTTTTTCTTTTTCAAAATTACTTTCGCTATCCTAGGTTGCTTTCATCTTCATATAAATTTAGAATTAGCTTATAAATTTTTCCCTCAAAAAGCCTGTTGAAATTTTTATTAGAGTTGTATTTAATATATAGTTCAATTTGTACAACTGACATTTTAACTACTTCGAGTCTTCCACCCATAACCATGTATTTAGTCATTCTTTAGATTCAGCGATGGATTGTAGTTTTGAGTAAGCAAGTATTTTACAATTTTTGTTAAATTTAAAAATTGAGTATACAATGTTTTTGGATGTTTTTGAAGTGGAATTGTATTTTTTTATTTCATTTTCCAGCTTTCGCTGCTGTTCTACATAAAGACTTCTGGGTGTTGTATACTGACCGCCTATACTACTATCCTGATAAATTGACTTATTAGCTCTAGTGGGTATTTTTTGCTTATGCACTTCTTAGCTTTTTCCAAATACAATATCAACTTTTGATCAAAACACTGCATCCTTTCCAACCTGTATTTCTTTTATCCCTTGTCTTAACTGACTGAAATAGCTAGGATTTCTAGTAAAACACTAAATATAAATATTGAGAACGAATGTGCTTTACTTGTTCTCAGTCTTCGGGGGAAACATTCGGTCTTTCACCACAGAGTATGATGTCTGTAGAGGGTTTTTCATGCATACCCTTTACCACAAAAGGAAGTCTTCTGTTCATTGTTTGCTGAAAGTCTTAATGAAAGGGTATTGTCTTTTTATATACCAAGGATTTGATTTGCTAATATTTTGATTAAGGATTTTTGTGTCTCTGTTCATTAAGGTACTGGTTGGCACCTTTCTTCTCTTGTAATGTATTTGTCTGGTGTGCTCTCAGAGTAAGATTGATCTCATAAAATAGGTTGGGAAGTATGCCTTCCTTCTTTATTTTCTGAAAGATTTTGGGTAGGATTAGGGTTTTGTTTTTTTTTCCCTTCCCTAGATGTTTGGTAGAATTTATAATATATATTTACAGGTTGCAGGAATTAGAGCATAGACCTCTTTGAGAGTTCATTTTTCTGCCTTCTATGCTGGAAGCTTACATTACTGACTTTACCTTTTTTTCCTTTTTCATATATATGCCTTTAAAGCTATAAAATTTCCCCAACCACCACATTAGCTATATTCCACAAATTTTAGTTTATATTATCTTCGTTATTATTCCATTCAGAATAATTTTATTTTGTGGTGGCTTCTTTCTCCCATGGTTTTTAAGAAGTGTTACTTAATTTCTAGATACTTCAACTTTTCTACATATATTGTTGTTGCTGATTTCTATTTTAATTCCATTCTAGTCTGAGAACTTACTCCATAATATCATAATTTTTAAATTTAAGTCCTGACATATGGCTCACTAGGGTGAGAATTTGAAATGTTCATAGAAACAATGTATATTCTGCAGTTATTTGGTGAATTGTTCTGTAATTGTCAGCTAGTTTGGTAATGTCCTTTTGATCTTGTATTTTCTTACTGGTTTTTCATGTCTTATCAATTACTGATACTAGTATAAAGTCTCCATCCATGATTATAGATTTGTCTATTTCTCCCCCTTAGTTTCTCTTAGATTTTCATTAGGTGTATATACATTTATAATATGTATATACATGTAAGTATATAATTTACATACATACATTATAATATATACATGTATATACATGTATATTATACATTATACATACACACTTTCTGTATCTTTGCATGTCTAGAAATTAACTCTATTTTGATTAATTTTTCCTTTCTTCCCTTCTTTGGTGTTAATCAGGTATTTTTTTAAAATTTCATTTTAACTTACGTTTTGGTTTTCTAGTTATATGTTTCTGAATTATTGTCTCATGATTTCTTAGAAATTAAAATATACATTCTAAAGTTAGTTGTAATACTCCAACAGTATTACCTTCTCTCTTTTGAGCTATTATTATATAATGACATTTACATACATTATAAACTCATCATTAAATTGTCTTTGTTTTTTGTTTGTTGGGTTTGCTTGTTTTGGAGGGAGGTTTGACAGGGGTTGTTTGATTTTGCTTTAAACAGCATTTTCTCTTTTAAAGAAATTAAGAAAAGGAAATATGTTTATATAACCTGAACACCTTCCTTTACATTATTTGTAATGCAGGTCTGGTAATAAATTTTCTCACTTCTTATTTATCTGAAAAAGTTTTAATTTCATTTTTATTTTTTAGGATAGCTTTATTAAACATAGAATTTATTATTGACGGCTTCTTTTTTCTTCTAGCAGTTGTATTGTGTCATTTCAGTATCTTCTCTCCTCCATAGTTTCTTAAGAGATGTCAGTAAATCATAGCATCCTTCACCTGTTATTAATGTGTATGTTTTCTCTGGCTGAGTGCAAGATTTTGTTTGTCATTTTTGGGCATCAGCAGATTAACTATGATGTATTTAGGAATGTTTTTTCTTTATTTTACTCCTATTTGAAGTTATTGAGTTGCTTGTATCTGAGTTTAATGTTTTCCATCAAATTTGGGAAGGATTCTGCTAATTTTTCTTTAAAAAATGTTTCCTGGTCATTTCTCTTTCTCTCTCAGGAACTCCAACTACATATATAATAGCCTAACTGATATTCTCACATAAGCCTCTTAGAATCATATATTTATTTTTCTTCAATCATTTTTTTCTCTGTTCTTCAAATTGGGTAATTTGTATTGATCATTCTTCAAGTTTTTTGGTACTTTATTCTGCTATCTCGAATATACTGTTAAGTCTATCTAGTTAATTTTTAAACTTTATTGAATTTTTCAGTTGTCAAATTTCTATTTTTTTCTATAGATATTTTTTTTTGAGATTTTTCTTTTCACTCACTGTCATCATACTTTATTTATTTGAGAATATTTATAATCACTGCTTCAAAGGTTTTATCTGCTAAATCAAACACCTGGGACCCTTGGAAGTCAGTTTGTATTGACTGTCTTTGTTCCTATTTATGGGTCACACTTTTTGTATCTTTACATGTCTAGTAATTTTTGGTTGTAAAGTGGACATTAAAGATAATACATTGTTGTGACACTGGATTTTGTACTGTCCTGAGAATTGTGCTCTTTTATTCCAGTATTCAATTAATCTTCCTGAACATCAAATGCAATGTTCACCTTCTTTTGTAGTGTGTAGCTACTGATATCTCTGCACTGTTCTTAAGAATTCCAAATGCTTTTATTAGTCTAACCTCTTGGAATTCTTCCCTGTGCCTGTGTAATTTGGCAGTGAGGGATTTGGGCCAAGATTTTATTCATATTTTGGGACTCTCCTTTCTATAGATTTGTGTGTGTGTGTGTGCTTCTAGGAATTTCCTTCTAAATCTAGCTTCTGTGGCATATCCTTAGGATCTCACTTCTGACACTTAAAATCCCTGAGGCTTCAGCCTTCTGCTGGCTAAGTTTCATGCAACTGGAAAATGTATTCAGCTTAAAAAGCAGCAAAATTATGTATCTTCCTCCATGCATCTTTCGTCTTTCAAGAGTAGGTTCCTCTCTGACCTCTTCCTGCTTTGTTGCAGGGCCTATAGAATTTCCCATCACCATGCATAGTTTATCTATCAAACACTATGGATTTTTGGTTTCCTTCCTCTGCAATTATCTTGCTCTTAGAGTTTCATCTTTACATTTCTAAATTTTTTCCAATCCTAAACTCTGATTTCTGCAAACATTTGACAAGGCTCTGTTTTTCCACCACCATTTTCCTCTGTTGTAGCCATGGGTATTGGGAAATACCCCCAATTCGTACCCTTTGTAACTATGTTTTTCTTTCTTCTTTTTTTTTTTTTTTCCAAGAATAAGCTCTCTCCAGCTTTTACACAGTGTTGGACACATTCAGTGTCTTTAAATTATTAGTTTCTTTTTATGTTTTATCCAGCTTAAATAATTATTATCGGTGGAAGGGTTGGCACAACCACTTAACCCCACTGCCATGACTGTACATTCCTTTTGTAGGCATATTAATGTATTTTCTGTGTCTGATATGTCACCGGGACTGTTTAAAAAGTAAGAAATAAACTAATCCCAAGAGGCAATTCTTTGACTTTTTCATGTATGTCAATTTAAACCTGCCCTGTGGTCATTACAATCTCTTATTAAATGGTTAATACATTCACAACTCACTCATTTTAAAAATTGAAAGCATTGAATTTTATAAAAAGGTCTGTAAATGAACAGCATTTCATGAGATTTTTTTCTAGTTTAGAACAAACTGACAAGATTCCAGTCCACTAATCTAAAAACTTAAAGGTCTCATTGTAGCTGACTACGAGACTCCAGTGGTGAGCATAAATATGTTAGTGTCATATATAAGGCAGATAGTGAAATCATCAGTTTCCCATTCTTCTTCTTCTTCAACTTGGGCCTCAAACAGTGACTGTCAAATACCATGGAAGAAACTGGGCAATCACAGTACCAACTGTTGATAACCCCCGCCCCCGGCCCCAAATGCTGTTTACAATGATAATGAGCAAATATACATGAAAGAATATGCATTGTAGAGTAAGCAATTCATCTGTGTTCCTGAAGATAAGTATTAAAGATCCTTGCCATTGCACTTTTGGGTACTATTGTGGGTTATATTGTACCCCACCCCACCCCCCAAAAATATGTTGAAGTCTTCATTCCCAGTACCTCACAATATGACCTTAGTGGACATAGAGTCATTACAGGTAGAATTGGTAAAGTTTTAGAGATCATCCAGGTGTAACGTAAGCTCCTAATCTAGTATGACTGGTGTGCTTAAGAAGGTAGCCATGTGAAGACAGAGAAACACAGGGAGAACACCTTATGACAAGAAAGCAAATGTTATAGTTGTGCAGCTGCCAGCCAATGAACATCAAAGATTACTGGCAAACCACCAAAAGGTAGAAGGAGGCAAAGAAGGATTCTCTTACAGATTTCAAAGGAACATGGCCCTGCCAACACCTTGATTTGAACTTCTAGCCTCCAAAACTGTGAGACAATACA
The DNA here is from genome assembly GCF_024610735.1 of Ursus americanus. NCBI lineage: Eukaryota > Metazoa > Chordata > Mammalia > Carnivora > Ursidae > Ursus > Ursus americanus. Next base: position 27,873,757 of record NC_142157.1, on the reverse strand, counting down.
TTTCTGTTGTTTTAAGCCACCCAGTTTGTGGTATTTTTTATGACAGCCCTAGAAAGCCAATAAAGGTGCTGTTGCTAGATATGCACTTTGCAGGTTCAAGTATAGATAGTCATTTGGTAAAGGTAGTCACTCTTCCAAGAAGTCTTGAGAATGAAACCCCGGTAGGAATAGCATATGCTATAATATGTTGAATAGAGGTTTGATCGTTCTTGCTGTTCTTGAGGCTTTTAAAAATGTAATTGTTATATGCCAACGTTTATCCATCATATTGATAATGCAGCTCAAAGGGAATAATCATTAAATCATTGAAGGGAAAACGGAGTCTCCTTATGCTAACTTATTTGTCCAGAGTCACATAGTAAGCCCTTAGAAGAGCTGGGGGAAAAAAAAAAAAAAGAAGCGTGTAATTTTTCATTCTCAGTTTTTTCCTCTAAACTGAGTCATTACAAATATGTGATATTTGACACTGATTTTTAACAATTACAAATTTTAATATCTAAAACAGAGTGTGAGCTCTGACAAACCATAGATTAGAGCTTAAAAAAAATTCTTATATACTATTTTAAATTTTATAACAGTGTCATTTTCTGTAAGATTCTCAAGAAAGACCCTTTTGAGAAAATACCAGATTCTAGAGTCATATGAAAGAGGAAGTCATAGACTATCCAGGAAAATATCCACAGGCAAAAAGGAAGCAGTATATAAAATAGCACTGTAGCAAGAACAAGCATAAAAGAACAAGCTATCAGCATGACTGAAGCAGAATAACAATGAGAAAAATGGTAGGAAAGAAGAGGGATCACACCCTGTAGGCAAAGGTTGGCAAATTTTTTTCTGTTAAGAGATAACTAGTGAACATTTTAGACTTTGCAGGCCATAATGTGTATTTAGGAACAACCCAACTCTGCACTGTGGATGAATGAAAGCAGTCATAGATAGTTTGTAAATGACTAAACATTTGACTAAATGTCTAAACAAATGACTAAACATGGCTATGTTCCAATAAAACTTTATGGACAGTGAGATTTGAATTATGTAGTATGTTCATGTGACAACCATTTAACAATGTAGAAATCATCCTTAGCTGGTGGACTGTACAAAAATGATAGATTGCCACCCCTACTGGCATTGCAGGAAGTGATGAGGACTTCTGATGAATATCTGTGTGAGAAGCACTCATCAAGAGGGTTTTGAACCAAGGAGTGACAAGATCAAAATTTTATTTTTAAAGGATTGCTGTGGCTGCTCTGTGGAGAGTAAACTGTTGGGGGTGGACACATGGCAGCAAGGAAAGGATAGTTAGGTTCATCCTGTAAGAGATGGTGAGGCCAGAACCAGGATGTGAGCTCTGGACATGGTAAGAAGGGGGCAACCTTAGGACTTATTCAAAAGTAGGTCTGAAAGATTTCACTAATGAATTAGGAATGGCATGCCCAACACAGAGATCAATAGGGAAGATGGGGAAAAGGAGAACTAAGATTCAGGGTCAGAATGTCCAAAGTAGTATTATTCCTATAGCTATATTTCTTTTTGTTCCCCATGAATGAAAGGATTTTTTTTTTAATATTCAGTTAACCAGCGTATAGTACATCACAAGTTTTTGTTCTAGTGTTCAATGATCCATTAGTTGTATATAACACCCAGTGCTCATCCCTACATGCCCTCCTTAATACCCATCACCCAGTTACCCCATCCTCCCACCCCCCTCCCTCTGTAACCCTAAGTTTGTTTCCCAGAGTCCAGAGTCTCTCATGGCTTGTCTCCCTCTCTGATTTCTTCCCATTCAGTTTTCCCTCCCTTCCCCTGTGGTCCTCCACTCTATTCCTTATGTTCCACATATGAGTGAAACCATATGATAATTGTCTTTCTCTGCTTGACTTATTTCACTTAGCATAATCCCCTCCAGTTCCATCCATGTCAATGCAAATGGTTGGTATTCATCCTTTCTGATGGCTGAGTAATATTCCATTGTATATATGAACCACATCTTCTTTATCCATTCATCTGTTGAAGGGCATCTTGGTTCCTTCCACAGTTTGGCTATTGTGGACATTGCTGCTATGAACATTGGGGTGCATGTGCCCCTTCTTTTTACTACTTCTGTATCTTTGGGGTAAATACCTAGTAGTGTAATTGCTGGGTCGTAGGGTAGCTCTGTATTTATTTAATGTCTTGAGGAACCTCCATATTGTTTTCCTAAGTGGCTGTACCAACTTGCATTCCCACCAGCAGTGTAAGAGGATTCCCCTTTCTCCACAACCTCGCCAACACTTGTTTCCTGTCTTGTTAATTTTCGCCATTCTCACTGGTGTAAGGTAGTTTCTCATTGTGGTTTTGATTCGTATTTCCCTGATGGCTAGTGATGTTGAACATTTTTCCATGAGTGTGTTATCCAATTGTATGTCTTCTTTGGAGAAGTATCTGTGTCTATAGCTATATCTCTTGACCATTTTTTCTGTGAACGCACGTCATAACTACCCTACACATTTCCCTGATTTGGGTAGGGCAGTTATTGTCATGCCCACTCTAAAAATGAAGCAGCTGGACACAAGGGATTACAAACCTTGCTCAGAAGCATGCATTGTGTGCCTGGTGATAGAATCCTATAGGTCCTATGTTCTCCGACACCTTGACCAGAACTCTTTCTACCACACTAGTCTGCCTCTGCCTCATTCAGATGGATGTAGATGTGCAAACAAGGCAATGGCACTGAGTTATCAATGTTGCAAGTCAATTATTGGCAGAAGTATTCAAGCTCTTGTGCTTAGCCACTCAGAGGAAAAAAAAAAAAAAAAAACAATAGAAAAGTAATTTTCTTTTCTGCTTCCAGATCAACTTTTCAGGGTTGCATCATTATCAGGAAGAAACAAAGTTTCGATTATATAATTTTTGAGGGCCTCTTGCTGGAGAACAAGTATAATTCAATCTATTGGTGGAAAAAGGACAAAGAACCCATTGTACCGTAACTAGAATATTCTGCCCCAACTCATACGCTCAGTATACACTGTGCACACAGGTAATTTAAGGCTAGCAAAGAATGCTCCTGATTTTTTGTTAACAATTTGTTCAGACCTTGTCAGTATTTTTTAATGCATAGAAAGGCTGAACATTTAAATAATGAACCCTTAAACTCTCAATTTTGAGCAATTAAGATCAGGGAGTGCATTTTTCTTCAAGCAGGCAGATATTTTCTTCCTTTTCTTCTGTATATTCCACTTTTAAGCTGTTTAGCTCTTTCTTTTGTAGTGGTTGATGACAATTCCTTTTTCTTTTGTAAACTATTGCTTCGGAGTCACTTTGGCAACTGGTTCCACTACAGTTTGAGGCTTTCCAATATCGACACTGCGGGTTCTCATGCTTTCTTGAATAGCTATTCCAAGGCAGAGAATTGGTTAGCAGAGTTCAGTAAGAAGCAATTGAAAAATAACTTGGGAAATTTTCTCAAACTCAAGAATGCTCTTGGCAAACTCCCATGATTTCAGCTTGTTTCAGTGTCATGCCATTCATGTTTATAAGGGAAGGTTGTTTTTTATCTCCCAATAGCTCTTCTTTCTGACCTAACTTTAATTATACAGTCCTTCCCCACTGCCTCACCCCACCCCATGTAGGTCAGAGAAGATGTTGAGTCCTTATCAGTCAATAATGGCAGGAATTATTCAACTTTGGGTTTATTATCAAGAAGATATTTGAAGAGTTATGTGTGATGCTGAGACCAAGGGCTAATTGAATGTAAAAGCAGTCACTTAGTACCAAGTTGAGAACATTAACAGAGTTATGTTACCTATAAACATCTCTTGTGGGAAAAGGGGATTAGCTACAGAAACCAGGAAGAGGGGTTATCAAAGTAATCCTATTTTGCTGGCATTCTAACATCAATATGTGAATGGGTATCTGTGCTTTTGTCCTACTCCTAAATGTCTAAACCCTAAAGACTTTTACAGTAAGTAAAATTTGGCACTAAATATGTTTACTAGCATGCAAGTGTTGAAAAAGTAAAGCATCAAATACCCTAACAGATAACCAGTTCCTGGTGGGAAAATACAAATTTATTCTTTATCAGAGCACTAATGATTATAAAATATTTTAAAAGATGAGAATCTTTGGATTTTCTTCAATCGCCCTGTTTTTGCTTTTTTTCAGAACTATGCTTTTCTATATTCTCTATGTTCTTGCTTATGAGTTTAGTAAACTGCCAGTGTTGTCCCCATATTGGTCGTTAATGCTTGGGTTCTCCTAGATCGTGTTAAAAGCCCAACATATGCCATGTGTTCTTGGATAAGGATCTTAACTGTTCTTCCTTTTGAATGCCCCATTTCTTGACCAATATGTATATCTTAATATGTATTCCTTTAGTAAATCAGGAATATTGTGAGGACAAATAAAGTAACATAATTGAAATTATTCTCACTAAAAAAAAAATGAAGAAGGGGAAGCTCTAGAAATGTAGATAATTTAAACAAAGATATTATTTTTATTTAATTTCCATAAAAGCTAACTGAAATGTCTGTCCAAATGCAGGAAATTGGAGAGATAAGCAATTCAAAGTAATTACCCTTCATGCTACACTTCAAAATGGAGGACTACCCTGTGACTCGAACCATAGGGTTGAGAACAGTGGCCACTCCATAGTCTTAGGTCAGCCCCCTAATTGGGCAATTCCATAGTATATCCCATAATATTGAAGAGAAATAAGCACAAATTTAACTTATTTAAAAATAAGGTTGTTGATCTAGTGATTGTGCTTGGTATTTACCCAAAGGGGCTAAGAACTTATGTCTACATGAAAACCTACAAACAGTGTTTATAGCAGCTTTACTTACAATTGCCCAAATCTGGAAGCAACTAAGATGCCCTTCAGTAGGTGAATGGATAAATAAACTATGGTCCATCCAAACAATATAATATTTTTCAGCACTAAAAAGAAATGAGCTATCAAGCCAAGAAAAGACATGGAGGAACCCTAAGGGTGTATTCCTAAGTGAAAGAGGCCAATCTGCAAAGGTTACATATTGTATTATTGCAACTATATGACTTTCTGGAAAAGGCAAAACTATGGAGACAGTAAAAATACCAGTTGTTGCTAGGGGCTGGAGGAGAAGGGATTAATAGGCAGAGTACAGAGACAGTGATACTACTCTATGTAACACTACAATGATAAATACATGCCATTTTATGCATGTCCAAACCCATATAATGTCCACACCAAGAGTGAATCCTATGGACATTGTAACAAATGTACACTGGTAGGGGAATGTCGATAATGGGTGAGGTTGTGGGGGGGGGGGCGGTTAGAGGGGTGATATGGGAAATTGCTCTTTCTTCCTCTCAACTTTGCAGTGAACCTAAAACCGCTCTAAAAAGAAAAAAAAATTGAAACCTTAAAACAACAACAACAACAACAACAACAACAACAACAACAACAAGTTACTGTAGACCATAACATCAAAAATTACAACTCTGTCCTCTCTGTATTGGTGCTGCCTTTGACTCGAGAATTTTTGCGTGACTGCTGAAATATAATGGGTGGGCCCCACAATGTTTCATGTCTCTGGTCTGCACAAGTCCTATTCATAGCTAAGTAAGTAGAGAAAATGGAAATATCTGGTGGGCATTTGGACATCCAAAATGTTGAAGGTAATCTTTTCTTAATCAAACTTTGTCGATTGTATTCGCATATCCCTGTCCTTCTTATCTTCTTGACTCAGCCATTTTCTAGGCAGAAGGTTATCATTATGTAATATTCCTAAAAATTAAATGTGATTAACAGACCCATAGCCTGTTTTTGTATGGCCCATGAGGTAAGAATGTTTTTGCAATTTTAAGTGTTTAAGGAAGAAAGGAAGAAAGGAAGGAAGGAAGGGAGGGGAGGGGAGGGAAAGGAGTAAGACAGGGAGAGAGAGAGAGAGAAGGAGGGAGAAAAAGGAGATAGAAACTGTATGTAACCGCAACACCTAAAATAGTTACAGGCTGGTTCTTGATAGAAAAAAAGTTGGACTGGGCTGGACTATAGGATTTACAATATTTTAAACTCCATAACATAGAATCTTTACATTCCTCATATTATTTTAGTAAGAATATCAATAATTGCTCACCAAGAAAAGTAGATCCTGCATATAAAGTGGCAGATTATTTATTTCTGCTCTGACAATATCAGTCACATAATTTAATACTATAGACAAGATTCTTTCCAAAGTTGTGTTGATCTTCTTGTGGTCGAGTCACTGACAAACATCAATTAAAAGTATCGCTCTGATACCAGTTTCCATTCGAGCAATTTTCTTACATACCCTTCTAGGAAAAAGATGGCCATCAGCTTTTCTATCTTTTGTCTGATAGAAGAGTAGGCTCTGCAGAACATAAATTGCTTTTGTCAGCAGGTGAGCCAAAACTTCAGTGGGAAAGACCGTAGACCCCAATGCTGTTTACTTCTCAATTACATTGTGGGTTTCCACCCACTCAAAGCTGAAATCTGGCCGATGTGAAGCTGTTTTGATTTATTGAAGCTTACAACCCCAGTTGTACTTCTTCATCATAAAGTATATGATACATTTTATACATTGGATTTGTGCCTACTAGGATTCAAACACTCTCCAGAAAATGCCCAATTTAGAAGGAAGGGCCTAATGTATACATTTCTCTTTATAGCAGCGGGGGCACTGTTACTACATTTAATTTTAGATTAGGAAAAACAATCAGTTATAGAAGATAAAGACCTCTGTAAACTTGCCCAAATCTGAAAACAGAGTTATATAGTCGTTAAAGGAAAATGATCTTTCAGTTTTGTTTGGACTCACCATGAATATAGTCCATGACAGAGAATTCTAAATAAATTATTAAATCAGAATGACAGAAGTGGCTGCCATTCAGGGACTGTGGCTATAAGAAGTCAGTAACTCATGGACGCAACTGAGCATGCCTTCCTTTAGCCCCAGACATTTCTGGAAACAGACCTCCATTATTTCCGGCTGGAACAATTTCAGCTTTAAAAGCATTCACAGTAAATTACTGGCAGCAACTGAATATTTTATCTGGTTTGAGAGCAGTAAGAGGGTAAAAGCACAAAGAATAGGTTAAAGTAATTGTTTTTGTTTGGTGTGGTTTGGTAAAACTGGAAGGATTTCTTAATCTTTCTTTTGTTCATGCTTCCGGCCCTGCGACCTCTGCCCCTCCATTACCTCATTGGCAAAGCACTTGTGGAGCCCTGAATTTTCACATAGCTTGCTTTCTCTTCACACAAGGACTGCCTCTCACATTCTGAAATGGATGGAGAAGTAAAGAGATGCGCTCCCCTACTTTTCCCTCAGTCTCTATTAGCGATGGTTCATCTAGATTGATTTCTAAACTGCATAAGCTTATGGCAGGAATGAGTTAAGTATCGAGAGGACTTTATCAAATCGTCTGTAAATCTCATCACTGAAAAGGCAAAGCCCTCTTGTTCTAAGGTATGATCTACTTGGAAGTGGTGATTAGAACATGATCTTTGAAACCAGAGAGATCCTAGGTTAAAGTTCTGTATTTCCCAAGAGCCAGTGGGGAAGGTATTTAATATCTCCAAGCTTCAATTTATTCACTTGGAATACGGGAATATTAACACCTTCCTCAGTGACTCATTGTGTGAAAAAAAATGACATAAAATGTGCAGTCTTGTAATTTAATGGTTCCTTAAATTATTTTATTATTATTATTCACAACCCTGTTCACATTTTTCTGTGCAAAGAAAGCAAAACTGTGCATTAAAAATCTTAAGCATTATTATTAAGTTTGACCTATAAATTTACCCCAATTCCAAAGGCTCACCTATCATTTCTGGTGCCTGCAATCTTTGTAGACTCTGGACCTTGCCTGCTCTATGGAAATATAATTCCCAGCTCTTTCTCCACTACATGGTTCCACGGTGTTTAATCCATTCAGAAATAGAACTTTTCCAAGTGAAATCATGTATGGAACCCCAATATATAATACAGTCAAAGAAAAAGTTACTCTAGTTTACACAGAAGTGGAACGCAAAGCTTTACTTTCTAGGCCTCTGAATAATGTCTGGGAACCCCAGCCTTCCTTCAACCCCTTAGGAAAACCACTGGTATAGTGGATCTTCCAGAACTTAGCTCAGTGTCCAGGTTTACTGGAGAACCAGCTCTCCCATTGTGTAACTCAACTCCTGTCCCCACACACAGACCTCGAACCCAAGCTCTGCTAGCCCAGCCTTTTCCTCCCTCAGTTTGAGGTGAAGTCAGAACAATTTGGGGATATAGTTTATATTGGAATCACTGGAGGTTAGGATGAGGTATTCACATTTCAACAAGCTTTCCCAGTGAGAGATGGTGCCTCATTTGGGAATCACCACTATCAAGGACAAAATGGTCACAGATGTCCTAACTCCGGAATTGAAGGGAACAAAGTCACTAACTTAAGCATGTGAAGGCGGTTGTTTAACAAGTGCTTTTGAAAATGAGGACCAGAAAGAATAACTAAAATCTGTGTATTTTAAAGAAAGTTCAAAGTGGAAAAAGAATCATCTGCATTCCAGTAAATCATTCTTTGGAGAACTGCTTTCTAAACACTCCATTACTTATTTTTCATCTCAAACACAGCTTATGTTTTGTTGGTGGTGGTATTTGCACCTTGATATTATTCAGATGATGGGAAATCTCGTTCAATGTATTTTGAAAGGAGGAGGATGTGAATGGGAGCCTTTTCCCTGGCTCCTTCTTTTGTTCAGTTTAAACAATTGTCTCCTTAGTGAGTCCTCCCTTGACCACTGAATTCATAGTAGTGAACAAGTCATTCACCTTTACATCAAACTGCCAATTTTCTCTTTATCACTGATTTCTATATATTTTCACGTTTCTCTATTTATGAACTTAATTATTTGCTTGTTAGTTCTTTCCACATATAGAATTTGCTCCATGAAGTGCAGGGACTTTTTCTTCCATCAAAGCCATTTTGGCTTGTAATAAATACTTATTGTGTGAAGAAGGAAAGAATGAACTAGTTATGTAAGCCCTCACTTTGAACTACCATAAAGATAACTCTTTGGGATGGGAAAAGCGTGACCAAGGAGGAATTCTCTCAGCAGCAATATAACTCCAAAGCTGAAGTAATTAGATTTCCCATTCTCCATTTCCCCCTTCTGAGTTGGGTCATTATTAGACTTAAAGATATCATCCCAGTCACAGGTGCTCTGAAAGGACTACAAGTTTAGCCAGTACCTTTGCCATTTGGATTACATATGATACTATTGGAAAATTTGTAATTGGGTCAGCAAGACTTGGGAAGATGAGGAAGAAGGGGAACAAGATCATTCCTTTGTTTTCAGGGCAGACGATTTTGTGTGCTGATTTTTTTTTTCCCCTTTTAATTGTTGACTCAATTCTGTAGTATGGGGGAAATCATGCAAATGTTATGCTTCATTTTCCTTCTAATAACTCAAAATAATTATTCACTGACAGAAACACAGGCTTAGCAGTACATGAAATAATACAGAATCAGGTCTCATTGCATATGTAGAAGGTCCAATTTAGGCAAAAGTTATTTCTGGCAGTGCATGATTCTGAATCCTCAATGTCCAGGTTTTGGATGTTCTTAAACTTATTAATGTTAAGAATCATTTTCCTATATTTTAAAGCAGATATAGGAGTTAGCATTATAGGAATTGCTAAAAGTAGGTGAACAGTATTGATTTGCACATATACTCACTGTGTCTGAAAAAGAATTGCAAATGGTTTGCATCGTAAATGTCTTTGAGGACATCATCCCAGTTGAAAATTGTTGGTTATATTCAGACCTTTTTATTGCATGGGAAAAAAAATCTGTTTAGAAGGATAATTATTTCAAAATATCCCAACGCACATTGTATTTTTTTAACATTAGAAATATCGCCAATACACAAAGCATGTGAAGTGTATGTTATAATTAATGTTCAATGACAGATTTAAAAACCACGCAATTTAAAATATGAAAAAAGTTGGGTAAAAAGCTGTAGTTCATAAAATTAATGTTCTGCTAAATGTTAATAGGTGTTGGGTCAAATCAATTTAAGGAACTCTGGGTTAAACAGTGTTAAAAAGGTCACTTTACTGTAGTACTTCGTGCAAACTTAAATATGCTAATAGGCATTGTGAATATTCAAGCCAAGTATAAAGTTTGCATGATTTACCAAATTCATACCAAAGACAATTTTCTTTTTCAAACAACAATGGGATTTTTTTTTCTCCTGTATTTTATGATGTTTTGACATCCTGGGAGGCCTTGCTAATCTTTGACAGACTACTCCTCCCTGATCTAGCTAATTCCTAAAGACAGTAAACTTTCCAGAGGCTTCAGCCTGTTTAGTCTGCTCTTGAAAGTACCACAGACCAGGTTGTTTCTAATCAATAGAGATTTTTGCGCATAATTCTGGAGTCTGGGAAGTCCAAGATCAAGGCTACCAGCATGGTCCCGTTCTGTGAGGACCTTATTCCTGGTTCATAGCTGGCAAATCTCCCTGTGTTCTCATGTCGTAGAAGGGGAGAGGGAGCTCTCTGGGGTCTCTTTTATAAGAACACTAATCCCATTCATGAGGTCTCCACTCACATGATCTAAGCATCTTCCAAAGGCCCTACCTCCCAATACCATCACATTAAGGGTTAGGATTTCAACGTATTGATTTGGAGGGAACACAAACACAGATCATAATACCTGCAAATACATTTGTCATAGACAAACATATCCCTTGTCTACATCCCAGCTACCTACTTTTTCTACCTTGCATACCAGGCCAGTATTTTTGCTGCCCCAGATCACCCCCGGGACAACTATAGACCACCTCTATAACCTGAAGGCTGCTGAAATTATTCAAACTATCCAATCCTAAGACTGTGCTGATGCTTGACCTGCCTTGTATCCTCCTTCCCCTGGAGAATGAGGGCTCTGGGCCATGCATTCCTCTCCGGTTCTTGACCAAACCCGTGTTTCCCTTTGTAGCCCTGCATGAGCTGGTGGGCCCTCTTCTCTCGGACACCCAAAGCAAAAAAACCTCTCTCCAGTGGCATTGATGTCTGTGTCATCACTCAGTCACCCATATAAATTGAAATGTCACAGGTGGAATTAGGATAAATAGTGTGTTAAACAGTTTGGCCAACACTGGTAGAGTAAAAAAGAGCATAAACTTGGGAGTCACCTTGGGTTCAAAGCAAGCCCTGCCTCATACCATCTCAAATATCATGAGTTAACTTCCCCGAGCATCCACTCCCTCATTTATAAGATGGAAAAGATAGTAATAATCCCTCAGAAAGTACTCTAAAAATTGAATAAGATAGGATATGTAGAACACAGTTTCCGGGAAAGCTGGAGTTCAGTGTCTAAATATATACAGAAATTCAGTAGGTAAATATGCATATAGCAAAGAGTGAGTAAAATTTCACATTAGTCATTTATCATCCTCAAGATATGAAAAAGTCATACTTATTTGCCCTTAAATAAAATCAACCCGTTTTTTAAAGGTAATTTTAAGATTGCTATCTGTGTCTTCGGTTTTGCTTAGTTTCATAGTGGAATGAAACAGAAGTCAGGTCTTTTTAAGATCAGTTTCATTTTTTATACATTCTACCAACTAGGCTAGTCCCTAGACCTGTGTTTGTTCACTGAAAGGAGGACCCCACAGTGTAGCAAATTAAACAATTCAAAGTATTCTATAAAGAAAACATTTTCTTCTTAACTACAAGTTATAAAATTTTATTCCTCTGAAGATGGATTTCAACTAAAGTACTTGTGACCTTTTGGTTGGTCAGGGATATAAGCCATGCTCAGATCTATATGCAGCTAGTCATGTTTGTGCATCTTAATGATCAAAATTTAACTCAACTTCCAACAGTTGAAGAGTCTAAAAATGAAATATACCAAATAAAATACCGTCATAAACTGTATAATGCCATTCTTAATTAGTATACCTCATAATTAGGCAGGCAGTATATCTGCTTTTCTGGATATGGGTTTTATTTTAAAATCCTGCATTCCAAATCCGCCACGAGGAAAAGAGTATTTTCCAATGAGAGTATGATCCTTTTTGTTGAATTTTTCTTTTTAGATAGCTTCTTGATAATGCTTTATGGGCAGCCTGTACTTTATATTTCTTTATGTACTCTTTCTAATGCTACCAGGAATTGCCCTCTGGGGACACTATGACATTTCACTGGGGCATTTGAGTAATAATTTTTATGTGGTCTGCTAAGGAGATTGGCTTCACGTAGGAGTTAACTCCTTACTCCGTCATTGATAATAGATTTAATTACATTGACTGCCATTTCTGAGCCTTATTGCTAAGATAAAATTCATGTTGTTACAGCATAATCTTTATTAAAATGTTAAAAGCAATGATGAGTAATACCAAGGACCTGCATTTATAAGGTATGAATGTCCAGAGGTAACATGTATTCATTTCCTTGTTCAACAGATGCTCTTCCCTATAAGCAGTCCTACACATTTTTATTTCAGTACACCACATTAACCTTTTTCAATTTGGTTTGCAGTGAGAGGCACCTGCATATGTATAAACTTTTAAGCTTGGGATATTGCTTTTCTTGCAAACAAGTCTTTAGGTCACATCTGTGAGCGATCAGACAGATACATACAGGCTGGCATTCACAAAGCCATCCGATGGATAATTCCCCTTAAGAAATGTGAGGAAAAAGTTCTCATTCCTCATGCGGTGAGAGAAAATCATCTCTGTTCTATTTGTGGCACCAGCAGCTTTGTATTAACAATGTTCACAGCGCAGCCACCTCATGAGATGTTATGAGGATGAATAAGACCATCTTTGCTGAGGGCTTTGTGTTTATACAGCACCTCTGCCCGGAACACTCCCAGAAGGGCTGCAGCCATTGTCGCTGGAGGTAACCGTACCCATCCTGTCCCTCTCCAAGCGAGGCATACCAGTGCAAAGCCAGATTGCAGAGCCTCAGCCTAATCAGGATGAACAGAAAGGTTATTGGTGTAAAAAATAAATAAATAAAATCTGAGGATTCCAATGCAGAGAAATACAGGAGAGCAAGGGAAATCACCCCCCATAATCATCAGTGTTTATGATCAGAAACTTTTAGATTCTATACTTGGCAGTCATGTGAAGAAAGACACCATTTTAAAATGAGTTAATTGCATCCATTAGAGCATGGAGTAGAATTAGAATCATGGAAATGTAGAATAACAGCATCTGGAAATTGAAGAAACCTTATAGCTTCTGCAGGATTATCCTCTTTATTCTCCTGGAAAGGTCAAAGAGACTCCAAGAGTGTGTGGAGGAGCTGGTAGTGAGGAATTGAGGGCCCTCGCCCTCTTGCTGCTAAATTTGGACTAGACAAAGCAATAAGAAAAACAACGAACAGATACTATGAACACAGAAGCAAGGAGCCCAGACATTACCCTTTGTCACCGAGTAACTCTGCACAAAGACACAGACATGCACGGACACACACGCACACATACACAGAAGAGCTTAGGTACTGGCCCCTCTGATGATCTATTAAGAGGCCGGGACTTAGCTATTTGTGATGTAGAGACAGCAACTGCTAACCCTCAGAGCTCAAACGAGTCTTTCATAATAAATTGTATTTTTTTGTCTTCTATTCAAAAGTAACTTACACATTTCACACCATTGCATGTCATTCTACTTATTGTTTACTCTCTTTATACTGCCGTATTTTTTCAAAGTAATCTAGGTAGACATCCCTGGGTTTGTTGTCCTGCTGTTCACACATTAATTTAGGAAGCCGTTGCCAGGAGGTTAAAAGCAGAAGGATCCAACAGTGATGGGGAAGAATTAGTCAGCAGAAGGTCAGTAAACACCAAAAGGAGCAGAGAGGAATTATGACAAAGGACTCAAAGCAACAAGTTGATAAATCGATCAATTGTGTTTTTCTCCACCCTCTCCTCACTGTCGCCAGGATAAAATGAAATTTCTTCTTCCGTTGTATAGGTCTAGGGACGTTTTTCATTTGGCTGGAGACTGTTCAAGCATTTTCCAGTTGGAGACATAGGGGTGAGTCTGTTTCAGAAGAAAGATGGTTTCTTACGGTTTCTGGAATGGCTCTCATGGAACATGTGGGGTGCACGTTCTTTCCAGACACCGTGTCTTGGTTTGCATTTTCAGATTCTTTCACTAACATTATACACAGGTTGCCAGTGCCTCACAGCACAGATGTAAAATCTAAATTATAGAGGGACCAAGTGACCACTCCAGGAGCCAGCGCCACGGAAAGGCTGGGGGGCTATTTATAGTCAAAACATCTCTTTCTTAGGTCTCAGCTACTTTCAAAGCCAAACCGCAGCCTGATGGGTTTGGTCTGTCAGGGGTTGGGGTGGTTCTGAGGTTTGTGCATTGCCCTCCAGAAATTTCAAGTGAAACACGCCGCAGAACATTTGTTTGTGTTATTAACCGTGGGTGGTTTTAAATGGGCTTTTCATGGTTTTTATAATACTATCCTCCTACTGGAGATTCCGCTACTGTATCTACACTGCGGGGAAAGGACTATGCTTTGATGCTTTCCTTAACTTTGGCTGTTCCATAAAGGAACTAAACATTACACTTTGATGCATATTTGAGAAGATATTGAAATAACAATAGACTATTTTTTATTACAATAGACTATTTAACTGGTAAATTATAATGGAATCACTTAGAAATTATATATTATATCCACATTTATACCAAATTAATACATCATGATTAAAGGTCTTATAATGAATGCCAAATGAATTAGTAATGATGGTCTTTATGCAGAACCCTTTAAATTATACACGAGTGTATTTGTAGCAAATAATTCAGCGTAAGAATGAGAAATTGAAGTTAAGTTGCATTTGTTTTGGGGGTTTTTTTTTTTAAAGATTTTATTTATTGATTTGAGAGACAGAGTACAAGTGGGGGGGGAGGGGCAGAGGAAGAAGAAGACTCCCCACTGAGCAGGGAGCCAAGGCGCCCCAGGCAAGTTGCCTTTGTAACACAAAGATCGCAAACTTTTGTGATCTTTTTAGGGCTCTATTTTTGTTTAACAATTTTTCATCACATGGTACTTTTATATAACAATGAAAGCCAGTATATTATTAATTAAATAAGCAAATTCCAGTAGTTTATGGTGAGACAAAAATCCCCAAAGTGGAAATAAACTGCTATTTGTATATATACACCACATCCTACTTACCAGTTCATCTATTGGTGGACACTGGGCTGCTTCCATAATTTGGCTACTGTAAATAATGCTGAGATAAACATGGGGGTGCATATATCTTTTTCAAATTAGTGTGTTCATATTCTTTGGGTAAATACCGAACAGTGGAATTACTGGATCATCTGGTAATTCTGTTTTTCCTTTTCTGAGGAACCTCCATACTGTCCTCCACAGTGGCTGCACCAGTTTGCATTCCCACCAACAGTGCATGGGGTTCTTTTTCCTCCACATCCTCACCAACATTCGTTGTTTCTTGTATTTTGATTTTAGCCAGTCTGACAGGTATGAGCTGAGATCTCATTACAGTTTCGATTTGCATTTCCCTGATGATGAGTGATGTTGAGCATCTTTTCATGTGCCTTTTGACTAAGTACATCTTGTTTGGAAAAGCATCTGTTCATGCCTCCAGCCCATTTTTAAATTGGATTTTTGTGGGGTTTTTTGGTTTTGGTTTTGGTTTTGGTTTTGGTTTGTGTGTGTGTGTGTGTGTGTGTGTGTGTTGAGTTGTTTAAGTTCTTTATATATTTTGGATACTAACCCTTTATCAGATATGTTATTTGCAAATATCTTCTCCCATTTCAGGACTCTTCTAGTTTTGTTGATTATTTCCTTCATTGTGCAGAAGCTTTTTATTTTGATATACTCCCAATAGTTTATTTTTGCTTTTGTTTCCCTTGCCTCAGGAAACACAGCTAAGAAAATGTTGCTATGGCCAATTCAGAGATATTACTACCTGTGCTCTCTTCTAGGATTTTTATAGTTTCAGGTCTCACATTTAGGTTTTGAATCCATTTAGAGTTTATCTTTGTGTATGGCGTATGGAAGTGGTCCAGTTTCATTCTTTTGCATGTAGTTGTCCAGTTTTCCCAACACCATTTGTTGAAGACACTGTCTTTTTCCCATTGAGTATTCTTGCCTCCTTGGTCAAAGGTTAATTGACCAAGGTAACATTAATTTGAATCAGTAAAATAATGCAGCTGTTAAACTAGGATTTCATTTAATACCACATTTTTCAATTCTTCCTCTTCAAGGCTTGGAAAAGGACATAAGAGAGAGGAAAGGTCAAAATTCCCAACAAAAGCATAAAGATAATACATCTGAACCTCCTTCCCTACTGTAAGGGGCAAAGTTGAGAGTAGGGAATGGTCATGGTAACCAACTTCCAAACAAAGCATGGCAGACCTGTCAGATCTTCACTTAACTATCAGGACACAGTTCTGATATGCACTCCATACCTTCGGCCCTGTACAACAGCTTCCAGCTGTCCATAACATATCATTGGTGAATAACTTCTTCTAAACCAATTTTTTCACCAAAAATCCACTTCACCTAACTCATACTCTGTGGAATGTAAATAATGAAGGATAATAAATTCAACATAATATGAATGGCACTTTAGTGCTAGAAAACATCTTTCTTACAAATAGTCCAGATGTGTTAGTCCTGTCATATTCCTTATCCAGAGGGACAAATGGCCATAGGATTTCAAAACATTTTTTAAAGATTTTATTTATTTATTTGAGAAGGAAAGGGAGAGAACAAGCATGGGAGGGAGGGGTAGAAGGAGAGGAAGAGAAAGTCTTAAGCAGACTCCTTGGTGAGCACAGAGCCCAACGTAGGGCTCCATCCAAAGCCAAGTCCAATGCTTAACCGACTGCACCACCCAGGCACCCCTAGGATTTCAGAATTTTAATTAGAACAGTCTAGGTATACTTATACTGAGAATCCTCATTACTGATCATTTAGAAATGGGACACATTTTTCAATGTCAACTTAGTCTAGAATTTATTGTTTTTTTTTTTAAGATTTTATTTATTTATTTGACAGAGATAGAGACAGCCAGCGAGAGAGGGAACACAATCAGGGGGAGTGGGAGAGGAAGAAGCAGGCTCCTAGCGGAAGAGCCTGACGTGGGGCTCGATCCCAGAACGCCGGGATCACGCCCTGAGCCGAAGGCAGACGCTTAACCGCTGTGCCACCCAGGCGCCCCTAGAATTTATTGTTTTGACAGTGTCCAAGCATATTGTATTTTTCAAGTTTCTTCACTAATTTGTTAAATTATTTAATAATTTTACATAGCCCCCCAAATATTCATATAATTCAATGAATATACAGCATGTATTAGAAATGCCCTGGATTTCACTGTTTTGATTTTTATATAAGTCAGTCAAGTAAAATTAACAGTTCTAGTTGAAAATTATCATCAAGGTATGAGAAACCAAAATCTTCTGCCAATTTTTTGGCAATGTTTGGGCTTTTCAATATTCTGAAGAAGTTTTTCTCATGAAGTAGTCCATGGATTACATGAGAGCAATTAGTGCTAACATGTTTTCTGTGGCTTGTCCCTAAAAACAAAATATGGGGAAAATTAGTAAAATGGCAGGATTTCAGAAGCAAAGTTGGCAATTTTAATTAAATAAACTTGTGAGCTCTAGAATCTCAGCAAAATAACTTTTTTCCCATTTATTTCCCTTAATTTAAAAATTTTAATTTATATGAGTGTATCAGATTTGGGGGAAAGTCATGTGTATGTGTGTGTGTGTGCTGCATATGTACGACTCTTGCCATTATTTAGAAGGAACACTCCTTTTTTTACCTATTTGGTATAGAGACTAAGATGTCAGAAGGGAGTGCAGAGTGTTTTATAACATTATTGAATCTTATAAA
Organism: Ursus americanus; assembly: GCF_024610735.1. Lineage (NCBI taxonomy): Eukaryota > Metazoa > Chordata > Mammalia > Carnivora > Ursidae > Ursus > Ursus americanus. The sequence continues at coordinate 27,855,893 of NC_142157.1, read as the reverse complement.
CCTTTATTATCTGAAAAATCGCACTTCATTCTTCCAATAAAATTCTCTGGCATGTCATGGGGAAAATCACTTCTATCATATTATCAGAAAATAAAACCTATTAAAACACCTGAATTGAAATGAATTGTTGACCATTTCTTAGGATGTTGTCCATTTGATATTAAGACATGGGTAACGTGAGGTTTTGGCTTGCCTGATTACTAGATAGTAGGTCAATTTTGCCTAAATTGGAAACAATTCTGTTATTAAAAGATGGGGGGGGGGGACTATGGTTGGAAATTTAGTCTTAAGACTTGCAAAATTGCCATAAGTAGAAATCATTTTTCTCTGTTATCACGTGACATCTGTCAATTATTCTAACATGACTGTTCTCTGAAAAATGCCTTTGTCTTCACCAGAAAGTTTTACTATGGTTATTTTTTGAACTTCATTCAGTTGAAAACACTAATGGGTATTCAGTGTGGAGGGAAACCTGTCTTTGATTATTTTGAAGAAAAAAAAAAACATAAGAAATGAGAATGTCATTCCAAAGGATATAGCCTATAGTCTGTCTGGCCAAGTAGAGATCATATACACAGTAAATTGGAAATCACACACACACACACGTTAATGTAAAACAAACATACTCACATACTACATAGAATACAGAACAAGAGGAGGAAGGGAAGTTAGTAGGAATATGTGGGTAGGTTACAAATTAGTGCAAGGCTCTGGGCTGAGAATGGCCATCTCTTTCCCATCTCTGGTGGCTTGTCATCCCCAGGTGGAAACCAAGGAACAGAAATTGACAAAACTTGCCCAAGGAAATGAATAAAGAAAAGCTACTTGGAAGTGAAAATAAGTTTTGATTCAAATGGAAGCATCTTAGGACCTGAGATGTTTCACCTCCGAATGATGACCTCCCAAACTGAAATGAGAAGGTCACATAAAAATACAGCAGTGGCCGGGCAGATGATATGAAGTTTTCATAAAATTAGTTATTATTTGCTCCCCATTGGCTATTGTAAAAAAATCAATACTATTTAAATGTCTGTAGGGGGACAAGCTAAAGAAAACTTAAATCTCATCACAGCTAGAAAACCACTTGATTCCTCCTTTTCTGAGGCGGTTTGTCTCCCAAGGTCAAAGTTAGAGGAGCTTGCTTGGCAACGAGGCTTTCCCCAGCAGAGCCAACAAATGCGTCTAGGTACTTCAATCCAGCCCCTTTCACTAACATTACAATTTATTCAACGTATTTTATTCAGTATGTTTCAAAAACTTCATCCAGACAAACTCAATAAATGCAGAATTGTCTTGCACAGAAATTATACTTGTTTGCATAGCATATCCATTCGAAAATATAGCTAAATGAGGTTTCCAGCAGTGTCTGCACTAGGAATAGTTTCAGATTCATTTGGAACTCTTTTGCTCCTGCTCTTCAGTATCGTCAGGAAGATAATCTCCATTCTAATCACACTTATAAGCTGATGACCCTGTTTCGCTGAATATGGGTGATAACTGGACTGTATTTCTAATCTTAGGATGTTCTCAGCTGACCTGCATGAAATCATTGCCCAAACTGTTTATGTTGGTTTTCTTACTTTTGTGACTTGTGAATCCTTATGGAATGGGAATTCCTAGTCTCGTCTTTAAAACAAAAGTTTTACATTCGCACACAAAGCCAGTGAGATCTTTTGCTCAGTTAAATAGGTGATCCAGTTAAACCCAATATAAAAGTGAACCCTAAAACTACATATAGTTCTCTTGTCTCTTTCTTTGTCCACCACTTGTCAAGTACATCTTAATAAGCTTTTTAAAAAGTTCTGTGGCACATAAGACTACATGATCATTTTTTCATAAACCTATTCATAAGATCAGTTTCTTCTGGTCTTTTCCCTTTTCTGCCTTGGATGTCCCTGTCCCACTCTCTCCTCCTCCTTTTCATATCCCTTCCTCTCTCCCTTCCTCTCACTTCTGCTATTCCATTCCCCACCCCTTCACAGGCAATTCATTTAATAGTTTAGGATTTATTCTTTCCTTAATTTTCCACCATGTCTGGGCTTGGTTATTGGTGATGCCATTATAACAAAGCTTCATTAAGCACTTGATCGTACTTCTCCGAGACTCTCTGCAACTCATCTGTCCTCATCCACACAGGGCCAGCCTTGGTTCCCATCTTGCTCATCTCTCAGCTGGTTACCAGCATCCAAATCCAGCTCTGCTGCCCTTCATCCATCCTCTGCACCTCAGGCTGTGAGCACTACACCAAATTATCAGTCTTTCACCAGCTTAAAATCCTTTAAAAATCAAACCTCATTTAAGCATGTTAAAATTGTGCAGCCACTGTGGAAACAGTAAGGCAGGTCCTCAAAAAATTAAGCATAGAATTACTATATCATCTAGCAATTGCTCTTCTGTGTCTGTATCCAGAGGAAATGAGATCACCATCTCAAAGACATACATGTACTTTCCATGTTCATTGCAGCAATATTCACTATAGCCAGAAGTTGGATGCAACCCAAGTATCCAGCAACAGAAGAATGGGTAAACAAATTGGGGTCTCTACACACAACGGAATATTCACCATGAAAAAGGAAGGAAAACATGGCACATGCTACAACATGGATAAATCTTGAAGACATTATGCTAAGTGAAATAAGTCAATTAGAATGGAAGGACAAATACTGTATGATTCTGCTTCTGTGAGGAACCTAGATTAGTCAAGTTCATAGAGACACAAAGTAGAACGGTGTTTGCCAGAGGCTTGGTAAGGGAGGAATGAAGAGTTACTATTTACTGAGTACAGAGTTTTGACTCCACAAGATGAAAAAATTCTGGAGATGGATGGTGGTAATGGTTGCACAACAGCGTGGATATACTTAATGCCACCAAACTGTGCACTTAAAAATGATTAAAATGGCAAAGTGTATGTTATATATTTTACGACAATAAAATAAATCAAACCTCACTGCCTTTAGCAAAACCCTCAATTCCTTACCAAGCCATAGGCTACTCTGTGCCCTATTCCTCCAAGCCCTGCTTGTGATGTCCTTCTGCCTAGAAAATGCCACTCTGCCAGCCTACCTCTGAGCTTTCCTTGACAATCCAGAGCAGAATATATATTGCTGTCTTGTGGAGACCAAATGGGTCTTTGTTCTCATGAGCCCTACAGCATCAGTACCATAAAATCTCTGAGAGGTTTATCCTAATATCTCCCCCAAGATGGGGTCAATTTCTCAAATGCAGAAAAATTTTTGTCTGGCAGAGCAAGAGTTGTTTCATACACAACAAATTAATGAATGAATGTCAGTCTTGTACCATGTAGAACATTCCGTAAGAATCACCATATGTCCAGTTTACTATTTTTCCTTTGAAGGGAAAGGATAAAAAGGAAAGGATAAAAAATGGAGAAGGATTTTGAGATATTGGAATGGAGAATGTTTTCCTTTAAAGTTGAATTGAGTTAGTGTAAGCACTTCCTTTCCTAACACCATATGGACATTTTCTTTTGGTAGATTTTGTTACTGATCCGTAAAGTATTAGGAGTAACCCAGCGTCTTTGACCATTCCCAAAGAAATGGGCATTGTGAGATACCACCGTATATTCCAAGTTCTCTTAATATTAGAGACAATCACTTTCCAATATCTCAACTTACAAGTAGTAGCATAAATACACAGAAAAGCTGACGGATTATTCCAGTTATAAAAAGAAAGCAATAGGTATATTAGTGGGGGATTTGACAATTTCTTATTTAGTCCATTACTTTGTATATCTATCAAACTTCCTCACCACGATATTCTGCAGTAGAGTTGTTTTCATAAACACAAAACCCGTCCGTGAGGGTTTGTTGAGCAGCTGTTACATGTTCTGTCCTATACTTGACCTTGGGGAGAGAAGTGAGGGGGGCATAAAACCTGTAAAAGGCCCAGTCCATGTTCTCACAGTTCATCATCTAAACATTGCAATCACTATCAAACACACCTATGAAAGGCATAACAAGATTAAACTCTGGGCTTTTGATATCCCAGACAACCCTAAATGGATCTATCCAGACAACAAAATATATGGATTTAGCCAAACAATAGAGAAAATCAAACTAGGGAGGATTAGGATACCATCTGCTTGAATTATTTGAAGTTAATATTAAGCAATCAAGTGTTGCATTCAAAATCTACCTTGCCCCATTAAAAGATGTATCTCTTTGTAAATAAGAAAACAAAAAAGTTCATATTATGTATGGAACATTAGATAACTATGGGTCATGCTAGTAAATAGCTGTGTGGCCTGAATCTATTGGCTCTTGAAAGGAAAATTACCCTTTCCACTCTGTATCTCAAAATAACTAAGTACTACTACAGAACTTGAGGTTACTAAAGTAAATATTACCTACTGAGGACCTCAAAGGTGCCTTGAAAACCATCCATGTTTTAATGCGTGTTCCCTATGTTTGAGCAGGCAGCAGGGTCCACAGATGACCAGAATTGCTCCACTGAGCACCTCCTGCTTTCTCCCATTCCTTTAAAAAAGAAAGAAAAGTTTCTGGCAGAGGAAATAGTTATCCACCGATCTCTGGCAATACCACAATTAACATGACTCTAAATGACCTTTTTTGCTTACTGTTTAAAGCAACATGGACAATGAGAGACAGAGAGGCAGGCAGATTGACGGAGGCACTTCTGTTTGCTGTGTTCTAGAGTGATCCCTTCTGTCCCAGCAGAGCAAACTCACTAGTTATTACACTTGATCCACTTTCTGAGGACCATAGGCATTTTTTCCTTATATCCTCATGTACTGGGAAAGAAGAGAAGGAATATAATTGAAATAAACATTTTTATTTCTATTTGAGTGAAAGATATTTCAACCTGTTAGGAGTATCCACTTATCATTCTTTAAATAGTAACATTAAACGTTTATTATAATGTAAATAGCACTTAGTTTGTGACAGACCCTGTACTGTTCACTGTATATGTATTGCCTCATTTAATCCTTGAAGAACGGTATGAGGTAGATTTTGCCCATATCTCCAGCTAAGGAAACTGAGACTTGAAGAGATTAAATAATTGCCCTCAGCCTTACAGCTAGCAAACAGATGAGCCTGGGGGGATTTAAACTCAGATCTAAGCAACTTCAAGGCCTGAGATCTTAGAAGCCACTCTTTCCTTCTATGACAAATCAAGTTTCTTCATTCATCCAGTAAACACTACTGAATGACTATTCTAGGTTAAGTCTTTCATTGGATATCTCTCACATCTGGCTACTTAGTTGCACCCATACTTTCCCTCCTTTAGAAACTACTTTAATTTCTTGCCTATAGTACAATAGTATTCTCCTAATTGGTTTCTTCTTCACTGTGTCCCTGATCTTTGTAACTTGAAACCTTTGAGCTCTTCTGATTGCTTTAATGCCATCTCAGTTTTTACCTAACTAAACTTTGCATTCGCAGAGTCTCAGAAAAAGACCTGGCACATAGTGGCTGCCCAACACTATCTGTTGGTGAACACATGGATGGATAGAGAGGGGGGGGGGGAAGGACAGATGAATACAAACACGAACAATATATGATTCTTGCCCCTAAGAAGGTTATCAGACAAAAGGAAAGAAAACATATAAACTTGTTTCTATAACGCAGGATGGAAACTCAAGGCCTTTATGGTAAACAATACAGAAATCATCTCCGTGTGATGCCACCTGTTCCCTTGCCTCTCTTGCTTTGCGGGGTCTAGATGTGTAGCAATAGTCAGAGGCCTGGGAGAAGTGTAAGAGGGGAGGAAAGATGACTGTACCTCGGAGTCAGGGATCAGTGGCCAAGGGAAGCAAGTGGAAGGAAAACGAAAAAGGAACATAATAAAGATGAGAACACCCAGGAGAAATTCTTGGAACATACCTACATTTATAAAGTAGAGGAAGGAAAGAATAGCCAGGAATGGAGAGGACACAACAAAGGGACAGAGAGGGAAATGAAGAGACACAAAGACAATCATTCAGTTCACATAGAAATATTTACTGCAAGTCGTGTGCCAGGCACTAGTCTTGGTGCTGAAAACAGGGCAATGAAAAAACAAAAATATCTGCCCACTGAACTCACAGCCTAGTAGAAGAGAAAGGCACTAAGTAAGATTAAATCAGATATATAATATGTGACATAAGTATTGCTGATAACAAAATAAGAATGGGCGAGATGAAGTGTCTGGGGTGAGGGCTTTCAGCTTCTTCACTGGTGGTAGGAGAGGACCTTAGGTAACCCCCTGAAGCCTGGCATGAGGAAATCAGCCATGCTGTTCCCTTGAAAGAACATTCAGACAGAGGAAACCAATGCCAAGCATGGAGCTCAGAAGCAGGAGTCTGCCTGGCATGACCAAGAGGACCAAGGAGGCCAGTGGGGCTAGATCAGACTGCAGGATGGTGTAATAAGGTGAGAGTGAGCCAGTGGTGCAGACTATTATAAGGACTGGCTTTTCTCTAAGCGAGACAGGAAGCTGTTAGATGGTTTCTAGCAGAGACTTGATCTGCTACCATTTATCATAATCATGCTGGCTTTTCTGTTGAGAACTAAGAGATGAGGAGCAAGGGCAGAAGCAGAGAGGCAATGATTGCAGTGATCCAGGCAAATGGTGAAGGTGGCATCCATGGGGGTGGTGATGATGGAGGTGGTAAGAACTGCTCAAATTCTAGATATATTTTGAACAAAAGCAAGGAGGGTTTGTTTATGGACCAGATGTAGGGAGAGAGAAGAAGAGGGGGGTCAAGGAATACTCAGTTTTTGGCCCAAACAAGTGGAAGATTGGGGTTGCCGTTAACTGAAATGGGAAAGCAGATTTGTGTCACTATCAGCAGCTCAGTGATGGACATGTTAGGTTTGAAATGCCAGTGAGCCATCCAAAGGCAAATTATGACTCGACAGTTTATGGCCCTATCTTAAGAAGAATGGGAGAGGCAGCATTCACAAAATCAGGGAAAGAGAGTGTCAAAGGTAAGGAGGTGGGTGATCAGGCCAAAACTGCAGATGGGCTAACAGTGCTAAGACTGGGGCAAATCTCTCGGGTTTGACCAAGAGAACTATGTGAGCTCAGCTACTAGGGGCAGAGCTTTGACTGCCAGTGGTTGAGGAAAGAGTAAAAGCTAGGGTAGAAAGCATGACATAAAGAAGACTGTAGTTGGGTAAAGGGAGCTAGATAAATCTAGCACAGAATGCCTTCTGAGTTCACAAGACAATGCCTTTTTGGCAAGGGTTATTTTGCAGAGTATAGTCAGATTTCACCTTCCTCTGCCCTCTTTCTCATCATGAAGCTAACAGCTAACACAGAGGCACTCTGATGGAAAACACCGTGTAACAAGTGAGAGCATTAAGTCCATAGAAAATTAGGAGGTAGGGATTTGCAGCTAAAATTTGATGAACTCATTTCATTAAAAAGGACACTTACAAACAAAATAGTGTAACACAATTAATGGTCTCATTAAAATATTTACTCACAAATTAGAGAAGGACCACAGGGAGATGGGAGAGAGTTGGAGAAGAAAGGGCAGTCCAAGCATACGCTCTGGTATTTTCCTAGCCCTGCCCCATTCTCCTTCACTAAAATCCAGAGGGGAGAAGTCAAAGGGAGGCCCCCTGCTCCTTCACAACCACCACCCACATATGAACAGCTGGATCTCTCCAAAGCATTCTACCAATAGGAAAATCAGTTAAATCATTGTTTCTTTTAAAATATAAGACATTCAGAAGGCGAGTTAAACTGATCATTCACACCTGATTGTTTAGTGCTGTGGTGAATTTGCTTAGTCATCTGGATTGACAGTTTAAGTTGGGCTATGGTGGGAAGGGAGGGGAAAGAATCATAATGTGGGTCTTTTAAAGGCCAACAGGCTGGGAAGATGCTGTGTGGAAATGGACATTCCTGAACCATTAATGGCAGTATCCGGAACCATGACATAGTGCAAGAGAGAGGCATGTATGCAAGTAGGCAAAGTCAGCTCAGTATAGGCTCCATGAAACATGAGGGTGAAATACAACCTCATCATGTAAACTAGAACGGGAAATAGCATCGCAGTTACATTGGGTCATGGGAACTAGACCCTTGTGCATTGTAGCTTCTTGACTATCTCAAGTTCCACTTGGGCACTACATAATAACGATGTGGCATTTTGGGGTAGGATCTATTTTACTCTGTTGTCCAAAGAATTATTACCCTATTCACTTAGTTTTTTATAGTTTAATTAAACTTTAAATGAGTTCATTAATCTTTTAATTGAGATTGTTGCAGATTCACATACAATTGTGAAAAATAATACAGAGAGATCCCAAGTATCCTTTACTCAGTTTCCTCCAAGGGTAACATCTTGCAAAACTATAGTACAGTATCACAATCAGGATCTCTCTCGGTGCCCTTTTATATCCATACCCACTTCCCTTTGTCCCTTCTTTAACCCTAGACAACCACTAATCTGTTCTCCATTTTTATAATTTTGTCATTTCAAGTAATATTGTATAAGTGGAACCACACAGTGTGTAACCTTTGAGGTTGGCTTATTTTACTAAGCAGAAGTCTGTGGAAATTCTTCCAGGTTTTGCATTTATCAATAGTTCCTCCTTTTTTATTGCTGAGTAGTACTCTATGCTATGTACCACCCTGTACCACAGTTTAACTATTTACCCCCTGAAAAACATCTAGATTGTTTCCAGTTTGGGGCTCTTATGAATGAAACGTCCATAAACATTTCTGTACAGGTTTTATATGAATTCAGTTTTCATTTCTCTATGATAAATATCTGGGAGTACAATTGCAGGATTGTATGGTACTTATGTTTTATTTGGGGGGCACTTTTGGGGTTTGTTTGTTTGTTTATTTGTTTTAAGAAACAGCCTAACTTTTCCAGATTGGCTGTACCATTTTGCATTCCCATTAGCAACGTATGAGTGATCCAATTTCTTTGCATCCTTGCCAACATTTGGTTTTGTCACTTTTTTTTTAAATTTCCATTATTCTGATAGATGTGTAGTGATATCCCCTTGTGGTTTTAATTTGCATTTTCCCACTGGCTAATGATGTTAATTATCTTTTCGTGTGTTTATCGGAATCTGTATATCCTCTTCCATGAAATGTCTCCTCATATTTTTGCCCACTTTAAAATTTGTGGATTTTTTTTTTTTACTGTTGCGTTTTTCAGAGTCCTTTATATATTCTAGATAGTAGCTCTTTGTTGGATGTGTGGTTTGCAAAGATTTTCCCCCACTCTGAAAATACAAAATAATTTTTTGTATTTGTAAAAATTACAAAAATAATAAAATTTTTAAAAAATTATTTGCCTAACCTTAGATCCTGAAGATTTTCTCTTGTATTTTTTTCTGAAAGTTTGTAGTTTTACGTAGTATTACATTTAGCCTGCTCTCTATTCTGAGTTAATTTTTGTACAAGGTGCAAGACTTAGGTCAAGGGTTTTTTTTGTTTTTGTTTTTGGCCTGGGGATGTGTAATTGCTCTACCACAATTTGTTGAAAAAGATATCTTTCTTCCATTTAATGCTTTTGTATCTTTATAAAAATCAATTGGGCATATTTGTGTGGTTCTCTTTCTGGGTTCTCTATTCCATTGATCTATATGTCTGTTCCTCTACGAGTATCACTCAGTCTATGTAATAAGTCTTGTAATCAGATTGATTCCTCCCACTGAATTCTTCTTTTCAGAATTGTTTCGGGTATTCTAGTTCCTTTTCTTTCCACATAAATTTTGGAATTATATTGCCTTTACACACACACACACACTCACACACACAAACACACAGTGGTTTTGATAGCAATTGCACTCAACTTATATACCAACTTAGGGAGAATTGACATCTTTACTATGTTTCATCATCCAGTCCTTGAACATAGTATGTCTCTCTGTTTATTTAGATCTTTCATCAGCATTGTGCAGCTTTCAGCATAAAGTCCTATAAATGCATCTAGGTATTTGAAAGTTTGGGGGGGGGTTGCTTTGTTTTTTTAGCAATTTCAAGTGTATATTTAATTTTGGTTCCCCTGTCTTCATTGTTAATATATAAAATATTATTGATTTTTATATTTTTATCTTGCATCCTACAACCTTGCTGAACTCAATGGCTCTAGGTGTTTTGTAGATTCCTTAGAGTTTTCTATGTAGATAATCATGTCTTCTTCAAATAGGGCACTTTTATTTCTTCCATTATGATCTGCATGTTTTATATTTCCCTTTCTTGCCTTAATGAACTGGCTAAAATTTCCAGCACTATATTGAAGAAGAATGGAGAGAAGACATCTTGCCTTGCTACTGACCTTTGGGGGGAAGCATTTAGTCTTTAATGATTAAGTATAATGTGGGTGGGGGAAGGGATAATTGGGTAAAGGGCATTAAGGAGGGCACTTGATGTAATGAGCACTGGGTGTTAAATGCAACTGAAGAATCACTAAACTCTACCCTGAAACTAATAACACTATATGTTAACTAACTTGAATTTAAATTTTAAAAAAGAAAGAAAAAAGTATAATGTATGTTGCACATTTTTTGTAATGCTCTGTATCAAGAAAGGAAGTTGCCTCTATTCCTGTTTTTGTAAGAATTTTTATCAAAAATGATTGATGGATGGTTTTTCCACATCAATTGATATTACCATTTTATTTTTCTTCTTCTGTATACTAATATGATAGATTCCACTGATTGATTTTCAAATATTGAATCAGGTTTGTATCCCTGGAATGAACTGTACTTGGTCTTGGTGTATAATTCTTTTTATATATTGCTGAATTCCATTTGCTAATATTTTATTAAGGATTTTTATATTCGTGAGGGATATTGGTTTGCAGTTTTCTTTTTATGAATTGTCTTTTGTCTGAGTTTGGCATAATGATAATACTAACTTTAGGAAAAAAATCGGGAAGGGTTTTCTCCTGTTTGGAAGAGACTTTGTAGAACTGGTATTAATCCTTTTTTTTTTTTTTTCTTCATATTTGGCTTTGATATCCAGGTTCCAGATTTCTCCAGTGAACTCTCTGGGCCTGGAGATTTCTCTTTTGTGAGTTTTAAAATTATGCATTCCTTTTCTTCATAAGTATAGGGCTATTCAAACTATTTCATGTGAGTGAATTGTGCTATTTTATGCTTTTTTGAGGAAGAGGTCTATTTCATCGAAGTTGTCAAATATATGTGTGTAAAATTGTTGGTAGTGGTTCCTTATGGCCCTTTTGATGTCTGCACAGTCTGTAGTGATGTCCCCTATTTCATTTCTAATCTTGGTAATTTGCATACTCTTTTTTCTTTATCAGTCTTGCCAGACAACTGCCACTTTTACTGATCTTTTTATAAAGCTCTATTATTTTTCTGATTCTAATTACATTATTTTCCATGCTTTATCTTTTTTTCCCTTTTACGTGCTTTAGGTTTATTTTGTTCTGCTATTCCTGTGTTCTTGAGGTGAGAAGTTAGATTATTGATTTGTGACTTTTCCTCATTTGTAATGTGTTTATTTGGTGCTATAAATTTCCCTCTCTACACTGCTTTATCTGTGTCCCACAAATTTTGATATATGGCATATTTAATTTTCATTCAGTTCAATATTTTTTTTTATTTCCTTTGAGTCTTCCTCATGACCTATAGATTATTTAGAACTGGGCTGTTTAGTTCCAACATGTTTGGATATTTCTTGTTATCTTTCTGATACTGGTTTTAGTTTGATTGCAATGTGACTAGAAAACACATTCTGTATAATTTCAATTCTTTTAAATTTATCAAGATTCATTTTAGCCATGAGATATAGACTATCTTGATATATGTTCCAAGGCACTTGAAAAAAAATGTGTATTCTGTTGTTGTTGAGTGGCAGTCCTATAAGATATCTGTTGGTTGATGGTGTTGTTGAGTTCTTCTGTAGCCTTGCTGATTTTCTTATTGTTGTACCACAATCTTATGTTTGTTTTATATATAATGTTCAGGGGTTCCAACAGGAAGAATAAGAAAAAGTACATCTACTCTGTCTTTCCAGAAGCAGAAATTAGTATTTACTAATTTTTAAAAAATATTTTACTAATGAGTCAATTGTCATACCTCTTGCAACAGTAAAATCAAGGGAAAAAACTGCCTCGGGTTGTACATTTCAGTAGGAAATCATCAGTTCTCTACCACTGGGTCTCATGCTTTTTTTTTTTTTTTTTTTTTGACTTTTCATTCAACTCTTGTCAAATCCTCATGATGCTCGTGTTCAGTGAGTGCATTCAAGGGTGTGTGTTTGATGATAAATAATTTAAATTCATACTGAATGTCTACCACCAACAAATTTTACAATAAGTGTGGGTCCCTAAAAGCGTAATCAAATAATACCAAATACTCTTTAAATATTTGATGCTTTTCAAATAATACCAAAGTGGCTGCCAGAAATCACTTGGTGGAGCTTGAATGCCAGAGACAGTCATCACATTTATCCCCATTCCCTGCCCCACCCTAGTTTCCATTAGGGTAGAGAGGAGGCTGCAGAATTTGATGGAATTTATCCTTGGGAAACATGAGTTCTCCTCGTGAACTCTGGAAGAATGCATACATAGTGCACCTGTCATTCACCACACTACTCCATGTCCTGTTCTGGTTAAAATCATGTTCTATAGTGGAGATCCAAATGAGGGATGTGCTTTGTAGATTGGATAACAAAGATTTGGTGATGTTTGGGATTTAGTTCATAGGCTTGACCAAAAGGAATTTTAGTCCTCCACTTCAGCTGCTCCAGCCTCAAGTTTCAACAACTTCAACATTACACTAAAATGAGCCATTTTCTTTCTTTTTCTATTACCAGTAACCTGGCTACAGTTATTTCCTGATTCTGTAGCCCTGTAGGTCAAAAACACGAGAGGCCTCATCTAAGCATGCATCATATTGACATCCAGAAATACTTCTAGGGAACCACAATTTTGAGAAGCAAAAGATCCAGCAATGTTTCACTGAAACCACCACCAATTGTGCAAGCTTACTTGTTTTGTTTTGTTTTGTTTTGTTTTCTTTCCAAGCAGCACCGTGATAAGTAAAAGAGTCACTTTCCCTGTGCTCCAGTTCCCCACCCCATGTGTTCCCACCCCTGTTGGGAAAGAGAGCATGGAAACCATCTGGCAACATGCACGAGCCAGACGGTGTATGTTTTGCAGGACCCACTCCAGAACGGCCAAGATAAAAGAGAATAAGCAGCTACTTCATCTTCCTAAATCAACCCCTCTCCCTGCTATAACACTATTTTAGTATATGTTATAAGAAATACAGGGCATTTCTGGTTATCATCTTTCCGCAAATTTAAACTCTAAGCGAGAGAACATAAATAAAACAAGCCCAGGAAAAACAATAAACTCTGGCCCAGGCCCTATCTATGCCTAATTGGAAAAAAAAAAAAAAAAAAAATGTCCTCAAAGTCTCAAGAAGTCAGATTCAAATGCAAAAAAAAAAAAAAAAAAAAAAAAAAAAAGTACCCCAAATATTAAGCATTAGGCCTGGGAATTGGAAGTTCTCATAACTGCATAATCCAGAAGACAGGGTATGAAGTAGCGAAGCCCCACATAGTCCCACGTAGTTCCATGCAGTTACCGAGTGAGTAGCAAGAAAAAAGAGACACTGAATTTCCAAATAAGTGAATCCCCAAACCTGCATTGAAAATTTATGGCAAACTGAGATACTAGGGTGAGAAAGAAAGGAAGTCGTGGGAAGAGAAGGATGTGAAGTATCACCGTGGAATTTTTTTGAATGTCTTTGAATTCAATTTTCCTCCCTCCAAATGAAGATTGATGTTATAAAAGCACTTTGGGGAGAAAGGTCGAAGAGAGAATAGTTTTGAAAATTAGCAGATTCTAAGGGATCAGATATAGTCTTTATTACTGAGAGCCCTCAAATATGGCAGAAGTCTGAATGAGTCAAGCCCTGTTCCAGGGATACCACTTAATTTAGTCTGTTCCTTTCTGAATCAATACCAGACAGGTGATAAAATAAAATGGAAATAGCTAGCTTTCCCTAGCACTTACCTTTGGTTTTTGTGTTACATGAGCCACCAGGGGAAAGTACACATGCAAAAAATAAATAAATAAATAAAAACAAAGAACCCCAGAACAATTTGGGAATGTTACCTAAATCTTGAACTGGTCCAAACTGGAACTCCTAAGAGGTGTCTGTGCTGTCTCACACAGACAAATCAAAAATTCATGTGCTTTCCAATAAGCAGCCAAATTGTGCATCCTGCCTCCAGCAGATAAGCCTTTATGGTTGTGCAGTGCTGTCTAGCAGGTAAAAGGAAAACCACTGACCCCACTGAGCAACTCGCAGTACTACTTGAACATGAAAATACCAGATGGATTGAAAGTGACAGACCTAATAAGCAACTTCCAGAATCTGCATGAACCTAATTGCAGAAAATCCTTAGTGCAGCTGCTTCTATTTGCTTCCTCAAATCCTTAAGCCAAACAACTGAGATCGGAGAGCTTCAGCATGCTCTTGAGCTGCCCCAGCCATCTTTAAAGCACTGTCAGAGTTATCTGAACCATGGCTCCCATTAGGAATTATTCAGGAAGATTTCCCAATATTCCACTGGAAGGAATACCAGTTAGGGATACTGGCTGTGTTTGGGTCTAATTGTGTAGAGTTTCAATGCTCCCTTCACCCAGATTTCTCAAAAGGAAGAGAAGCATATTTTCTATTAATGAAATAATAATGATCAAATGACTTGAATCCTAAGGTGGCTACGTGGTTGGGTAAACCTAGAACACTCTTTCAATGAGAACTACCTGGTTCCTCAGAATTAGACACACTCCAGGATTAGAGGTTCTATTTAACTTATTTTCTACTGTGTTGCCAGCATGTTTGACTTCCCTTTCTTAAATAATTTCAGGTCCTGGGAGAATCAGGAGGTGCTTGTAGTGAGCTTGGAAAGGGACGGGTTCACCCACTCTTGTTTGAGTCAACTGCTCTAATTCCATCATGTCTGTGAGGTTCCACTTCAGAAAAACCTGCAGCCTGTCCCAGGGGAAAACCTGCACTTTAGAGAATAATCTCTGAGAGTCCCTGCCATTCTTTGGGAATCTCCTTTGAGATTCACCACATGTCCTGCCAAGCCACTGTTTCAGGTTTGGTTCTGTCTTGGAAAAGTGGGACCTTGACCACTGCAGTTCCATTGGAGAAAATTTCATAGAGCACTCAAAGAATGTTGTTTTCAGTTTCCTCATCAGCATGGGTAAGAGTGAGCTAGGAGGTAAAGCCACACCAGAGACCTCGTGACTTGATGTATTATTTCTACAACCAAGGTCTAGCATCTGCATAGGCATTTCTATGTGAACAAGGGAGAATCTGGCATCTGAACTTCTCTGTCCTTCCCCATGCATTACACTACTGGATGTTGTTGTCCCTGTTCTAGAAATAAGGTATCCTTATCTGAGCCAGAGTCACCTCGAATATTGATTTATTAGATCTTTCTTGGTTGAGACTTCATTTCAGTGAGGATCCCTCTGAATGTACATCTCATCATCGTATCCGCTTTCTGTTCACAGACCTCTAAGGGCTATTATCCTGAATGAAAATTAGGCATTTTCACTGATGAAAAGTCATCCTTTAATTCTTGATTCAGAAAGGCAGTGCCTTCTAACCCTTGTGCAACCATCTTGTAAAGTAAGCCCTTAGCAAAGCTTCTTTTAGGTTGTGCTGAAAAACATAAGAATGAGGGGAGAGAAATTAAAAAACATCTTATAAAACTTATTTTTACCTTGACAAAACATTTATCTTCCCCAAGGTGATATTTTATCAATTTGTTCATTTCTTCATATACCAAATACTTATTGGCACGGATAATGTGCCCGGCTGTGTTCTTGTCACTGGGGATGGCCGCAGTGAACAAAATGGTTGTAACCCCTACCCTGTTGGGGCTTATAATCTAATGGCAGTGGCAGACAATAAACAAACATGTAAATTATGAACTGTCAGATACTGATAAGCCTCACTTAAAAAAAATAAGGCAGTAAGGGAATGAGCAGTGGGATGACTGTTGTAGATCGTGTCCAAGGAGGTGATATCTGGGCAGAAATATGAATTTTAAATAGGGAGCCACGCAAGGAGCTAGGGTATGAGCCTCCCAGGTAGAATAGCAGATGCAAAGGCTTGAAGAGATAATGAGCATGGAGCATTCTCACAGTAGAAAGACCAGTGGCACTAAGGGAGACAGATAGGGACAGGGGGGCTGGAAGAGCTCAGAGCGGTGGGCAGCAGTGAACTTGGAGGCTCAGCAAGCCTGTGTGGGGGGTTGGATTGAGTTCTGTATGAGAGGGGAAGCAAAGTAAAGGGTTTGAATCAGAGTCTCATATGATTGGTTTTACTTCAAATATATATATATATATATATATATATATATATGTATTTTTAAGGCTATATATATATATATATATATATAGTACATATATATATTATACATATATTATATATATGTATCTGGGATTCTGGTTCTACCATGAAAGCTTGGATAAGTTATTTCAATCTTTCGACCTATCCATTCTTCAGTCCTTATCTATCAAACACAGATAATACTACCGCCTACCTCAAGTGTTGCTTGAGAATCAAACGAGTAAATATATGTAAACCACTTAGAATAGGCCACAGCACACAGGATGAACCATATAAAGGCTTGCTATTATTATTTCCTTTATTGAGGCTACTATTTCGCACTCATAGTTTCTCTTTTCAAAAAGATTAAGAGATTTGGGGATGTGAGAACCATCTCTTTTCCTTCTGACTAGTTTTTGGAGAGTCAACAAGAGATGATAAATGTTAGACTGTCCATAGATACTTGTTGAATCCATCAACTGTAACCCCAAAGCACCCAAACACAGGGATATCAAAATGAGCATATTCCTAAAGGACCATGGGAATCAGGCAGAGTTATCTTCAGTTTTCTTTCTTATTATTCATTTTTTTAAATAAATTAACAAGCAAATTTATCCAGGGTGTAAGTGAAGCAAGCAATTTGTGATCAAAGGACACCACCTCCTCTATTCCTGTAATAGGAACTCAGTAGATACTTGTGCTTCTGATGGCTTCTGATGGCAGCATCTGTAGTTACAAGATGTGGAATGCCTCACACCAACTGGCAGTAGTCCCCCACCCTGACAACAGGGAACTCTTAACAGGATCAGTTAAAGACATTTTGGCTTCTGCTGTTTGGTAGTTCCTATTCTCCTCTTAAACACAGTCATCTCGGGGCTCCTGGGTGGCTGAGTCAGTCGAGCGTCGGACTCTTAGTTTCAGCTCAGGTCATGATCTCACGGTCCTGAAATTGAGCCCTGCGTTGGGCTCCAGGCTCAGCAGGGAGTCTGCTTGGGGATTCTCTCCCTCTGCCCCTCCCACCACATGCACATGTGCTCTCCTGCGCACACATGCGTGCTCTCTCTCTGTAAAATAAATAAATCTAAAAAGGAAACAAAACACGGTCATCTCTTTCGTTCCTTTTTTGAATTTCCTTTTGCACCAGAAGATGGAAAGATAAGCTATTAGTCTTAGTGGGTGGTCAAATCAACACTCTGGCCTCCGTTTCTGGCTTAAAAGCAATAGTTTTCTGATGATTTTAGCGTCCTACTTTATAAGAAGCTGCCTGTTGCCTAAAGTTGAGGTCCAACAGTTCAGTGATTCATCTGACACAACGAAAAGCGTGCGAAGGTGATTGTGTTCTGCAGATACATAAGGTCATCTGGGAAGCTCACTCTCATTTCCTGTTCTTTCTGAGTATGGCACAATGATAATAATCAGTGTCTATTAAAAGATTTAAGTTAAGCATTAATAATGGACCAAATGCTATGTACCTTAACAGTTCATTGGGCACTGTAGATTTTTATCCCTTTTTGTTTTTCCCATGAATTTTCTATGACACACTTAAGAAATGACATCACCCTACCTACTCTGGTAATCAAAGGATGACGGATGTCACAACCAGATCATCCTCACAACTAGTGCTTCTACTCCTGATGTATTGAAAGAGCAGCATTCCCTTTATCCTGGTACAACCAGTTTATTAGGGTCAGAAGATTTCTCTCTTCTACTTTCTATTTCAAAGCTTTTTTAAAAGGAAGACAAAATCCATCAGTCCATAAGAGCAAATACTTTTGTCCAATTAAGTGAAATCCTCCTTCATTCAGTATAAAGTGGGAGAGAGGAAAAAAAACATGCAACCCCCCCCCCCAAATAAGAGAAATACAAAAACCTCAATTTATCCTATGGTTCCAAGATTGTTTTAGCAGAGCTACCTACATATAGTAGAAAGCTCAGATTACAGCAAAATAGCTGAGATGATAGTATCATTTGATCTAAAAAGATGTAACATAAATCTAAATCATAAAGCATGTGCTTTCTTCAAAGACTTAATTTTGAAAAATACAAACATTCAGATTCCACTTGGCTACAGAGTCTGTCGCTTTCTAAATCAGCTCCAAAGAAAGGGCAAAAAGTAAGGTATGTAAGCAAAGCTCAAGTTCTTTCTCTAAACAAAGCCTAGATTCGTTCTCTTGCCAGCAGACCTCCCACTTTCTATAACCTACTCAAACACCCTAAAGCCATCCACTCCTGATGGTTACCATCCTGACAGGCTCATTCATATTCTTTGCCAAGCACACAGAACCCCTGCGGGCTTTAGAAGATGTTATCCCTAGATCCTCGGGGGATGTACGCAAATATAAAGTTCTTGATTTCAGATATTCTGGAATAAGAGATGGTAAAACTCGGTTTGGAAGAGCGGAACTGGAGAAGTTTGTAGAAAGAGTTAGCCTTGGACTGCAGCTATAGACTGATCCATTCATTCATGGAACTGATTTTCAGCTGCAGCTATAGACTGATCCATTCATTCATGGAACTGATTTTCAGTTGGTTGGGCAAGTACATAATTGACCTACTGAGGGATGATGAGTAACTGGATCAAATATGTCTTTGGTTCTAAATTGTTGTTGGGAAGTTATGTTCAGCACATTCCAGGCGAGGCGGAGGGTACAGAAAAGCAAAAGGCACGTTCCCTGCTCCTTGGGAATGCATTTGAAGAATAGTTACACGGGATAGCAACAGGCATGGGGCAAAGGGGATGGTTAAGTGCTGGGAACTTCACGGCTCAGAAAGCCTCCTGAGGGCAGTGGCTTGAATCCTGGCCAAGAGCAGAAACCTAGCAGGAGCCCAGGAGGAAACAGGATGGGCTTGGGGGTTCACTGTATGGTGAGAAGAGCAACCAGTATGGCCTGAGTAGTAGCGGGGCCAGGGAAGCTGCCTCCTCAAGAGACATGTTTTCTGGGTCCCTTTTCAAAGAAAATAAATAGCCAGACTGTTTAATCCACAGCTTAAACAGAGAACTAACAAATCCAGAACGTGAGTGCTAATTCCTAAAACCACCATTGTGTCACCATTTGGTGTGATTCAAACTCCTGTTCCCAAATAAATTTCACCTTCTATTTCCTTATCAGCAAATTTAGGATAACCTCTGGAAGCCTTGCAAAGTCCTGCTAATTAGCATTTGTGACAAAGTAGAAGTTATATAACAGGTTATGTGAATGTGTGATAGCAGCAAGGACCAAACCACTTTGCCTGTGGCATTTTGACTCGAAAGGAGATCTGAAAATACAAAAAAAAATAAAACAAAAAAACCCCACCAAGTTTGAGAAGAGCTACTAAGGACAGAGGGTACCGAGCACTTGAAATGCCCTCTGAGCTGTTATAGTGACACTGAGCTCCACAATGGCATCCGATCATGTTTTATAAACATATCAAGTTCTCACAATTGATTTGATACATGTAATGAATCTGGCCTACGTGAGCTGTGTAAACTCACGAAATCACTCAATTATGTTATGTACTAACACCAGCCATGTTTACGCAATGAGATCTTCCCAAATCCTCAGTTGCCTTGACTAAATTCATTTGAGCTGAATTCTCTTCTACACAATCTTCAAACAGTAATATGTAGTAGTTGAACATTTATATTCAGTAGTTCAGGAAAAATGAGCATTATTCAATCTGGTGAAATAGAAATCAAGTGACCTTGAAGGGAGCAGAGGATCATTTGAATTCAAAGAATCTTTTATAGCCCCGGATCCTACTGTGCCTCACTAACACTGTTATTATCACTGTTAACTTCCCTTGAAACAAAGAAGAAAAGAAACGTAGCATAGAGAGCATTCGTGACTGCTCAAGGTCACAATGTTAGACAAGCTAAGTTGGAAAAAATCTCTGGAGTCAGAAACACTCTCGTCTCCCGTTTTTGTCACTTAGTAGCTATGTGACCTTTGACCAGTCACTATGCAGGTTTTCTCCTCTGAAAAGTGGACATGCCATATTTCATGAATTCTAAGAACATTTTTTTTTTCTCATCGAGCATCACTGAAATGGGGAAACATCTTAACCTATGTCGTAGCACATTGTTGTGGGCAGTACTTTTTTGTTGTTTGTTTCATGATAAATAACAGTGTGTCTCAAAAAAAAAATCCATGCATCTTAGATTTGATAAAAGACAGTAATAACCAGTTCCGATGAGATTATGTGAGAGAGCTACAAATGTGGCAAGTGTATGCGTGCAGTTTATTAGGCTGGGGATCACGCCGGCCCAGCAAACGAAGTCAGTGACCGGCATTTGTAGATGGATGAAAGTTAACTTTAAAAAAGGAAAAGAAAAGCTCAAATGTTGGTCCAGCACTAACATTTGGAATGCATGGTTATTAAGTCTGAAATACTTAAGACACCTGACCACGAGTGAGAAATAGGCATTGCTTGGTCAGTGCAAAAGCAACAATCAGAAGTTTCATGGAATATATCTGAAAAGTCTATTATTTAAATCTGAATTCCATACTGGCTTGTCATCTTGATATATTTGACAAGTGCATGTAAGGATTTTGACACTAAGGAAGTTTCCAATATACTTTTACTGTATAAAAAAAATGTAAAATACATAAATGTGTTTCTAAATTGCTACTGTTTATTTTAAGAAATAAAACATTCATCATCTTAAAATTCTGTACTTCTGTACACTGATTGCTATGTGGTAAGGGTAAGAGTGGCAGCAAATTATAGTCAATTCTGCAGCACAGATAAACTGCAGCTGTTTTTAGTTCTGTTTCTACAACATCCATAGTGGAATTCAGAATTTACTGAGAACTGGCTTTTCTCATTTTACTGGCAAAGGAATTGCTGGCTTAATTACCCTCGGGGTCCTGTGTAAATTATGTCCATAGATCTGGAGAGAAAAGATGGCAGAAAATAAATATTCAGCAGCATGAAAAAATGCAAACTTCACCTCTGCTATGTTTGCATTCTCTCCCCCGACTCATCTGAAGTTTGGAGGGGGACAAGTCCCCTCCCCAGTCCTAGATAAATCACTGGTTCCGATACACCCTACTCATCTCCGTAAAATGTCTCCCAGCCTGGCATCTTCATTCACCATGATTGTACACACCAGCCCTAGAAGGCTCTGTCAACCTCTTTGTTCCTTGGCCATGGTACCCACAGGTGCCCTCTGAGGGGCCCCCATGGTCTCTTCCATTACCCTCACTTATGGTTTAGCGCTAAACCTGCTGGGACGGGTGCATAGAAACATCCACGCATTAATTAATGTTTCCTATGAAGCAAGGGCCAGCAATACAACACCATCTAACGTGTACTGAGAGTTGACCCTATGCCATTTGTCTCGACCAAGGCTCACCATCCCTGTGGTCAAAGGTAGGTGGGCATTCTTAATTCGGTGACTGAATTGTGCTATAGCTTGAGGAGAATTGAATTGAGACCCGGGCCTCCCAGGCTGAGAGGAAATCAGCCTGAAGGAGTAGGAAGTGGAGCCAGTTTCCATCCAGAACCAGGCTGTTTTTATGCTCAAGCCCACACTTTTAGCCAATTTACTCATTTTTGCCTTCCTGGTATGAGAATTCTGGCCATGAAGGAGAAAAGGCAAGCATCGTAGTAAGAAAAACGGGAAGGCTGTCAAACCTTCATAATCCTGACCTTGGTCAGCTCGGCTCGCATAATAAGAAATATATTTTGACATGTGACTCTCTCCTGGAGTTTGGGCTGACATGCAGAGCCCATATTTTACATTTGCAGCCTGGATCCCTTAGTCAAGTGCACTGAAGACATCGGCAAGGGCTCATGTCAGATTGTCTCAAGAAATTAGCCCAGTTTTAGGAAGCGATTTTGATTGGCAGCACTAAAAAGATAGGTGAAGAGAGTAGCCGGGAGGGCGTAGTCTCACTAGGTGCTGAAATGCTGCCGAACCTCTCAACAAGAGCTTTGAAGCCTTTCAGAAAGCAATCCCACTACGGCAATTATGTGGGAGAGGGCTGCACTTTGCACAGAGCTCACGATCCTGCTGAGGAATTATGCGGTTAATGTGCTAGAAAATCCTTTATAAAATGGCATTTCCTTTTCCGGCTTCCCAGCCGCCCGCACCTGGGGTGTGCCAGTTTCTCACAGAAGTACAATGGCCTCACTGGCGCGGCTGCATTTCATTTCCATTGAAGAGGTGACAAACCGTGTCATAACCACCTACTACCTCCTCGAAACCCACCCCGCTGTGCAGACAGCCCAATCACACTTGGCATCTATCGGCTTCGTGTCATTACTAGACAGGGGGCCTCTCAGCAGCGCCCAGCCCAACTTCCACCAGCACCCCAAAAAGGATGCCCCCCTTGTCATTGCATCTTTCTCTTTTTCTCTAATGGAAGCTGTTGTGAGCAGTTGTGAGACTGTGATTATTTTCCTAGGCTCAGTGCCATACTTAGAATGGCCCTAAGACAAATAGCGTGCTTTCTCGAACCCAGATTTCACACCAACATGTGCATTATTTATGTCAGCCTGAAACTGAAACTGTGATAAAGAGAAAATACAACAAAAGGCAGGAGATTATGTTTCCATGTCTTGGTCTGCTGCTGTGTGAACTCAGAGAAGTTACTGAATCTCTCTGGGCTCTGGGTTCCTCATAGTTATTGAGAAAGGATTGTACTACTGAGTGTTTATGGGCTTTTTAGTATAATGATTCTATAATTCCAAACACCACAAGAGTAGGAATTCTGTCTTATTATCTTGAACTGCAAATTACTAACTAAAATTCAGTAAAATTCTTAATAGTAGCTAATAATACACAGAATCTGATAAAATGCAATGTTTGCACCTAATGCTGGCATGTACTTTTATCTGGTGGACATCAGAATGAATATAGCATATCACGAATTATAAGAGACAAACAGCTCCATACTCAGAAGTAGCCTCTTTTAAGGACCATCCTATTGGTGACTCAGGCTCCAAAGGTGCAGAAGAGGATAGGTTGGCTGAGAGGCCATCTTTGAAGAAAATAAATTTCTCCACATGGATGGGGAAGCGTATTGCTGGGAGCTGGGCACCTGAGGTGAGCCCAACAGATCTTTCCAAGTGGCCAAAAACTTGTCAGGGGTTCAATCCAAAAAGAGTCAGAAAGGGGATGAATAAGAGCCAAATTTTTAGAAAAATAAGCAGAAAGATAAAATAACATGAGATAGGATGATCTGAGGCTCAATATGAATACCAGTCTGAAGGCAGCCTGGCGTGGATTTGGGGGGAGGGAGGCCGTGCAGCGAGCCAGGAAGAGGATGTAGCAAAACCCTAAGTTATTTGGTTGTCTTGGGGGCAGGTTCCGTGTGCTTATGAAGCACAGCCTCTACTCGTCTCTGGAACAATGGTCTTTTAAAGGGTCAGGCTCAGGAAGTCCTATTAAAATAGGGATGTATGAATACCTTGTATAAATCTTCTAAGCAAATTAATATAACCTCATAGTAGGCTCCATCAAAAAACAAAAGAGTTCAGATCATGGGTGGATGGATCAGAATTTTAATAAATGAAATGACTCACGCCATTACTTTTGACAGCATATGTTATGGTAGGTAAGAATTGTCTGCATTATTATCATTTAGGATACATTAGAGAAGCTTTGGAACTTCACAAGTCAACAGCTGATCTGACTTCCTAGTGGTAGAAAAAGAAAAGAAAAATAATCCTGACAGATGTAGCCCATGAAAGCGGAGTGCTAAAAATGAAAGAAATGCCCACGGTGCTCCTGCCAGGCCCCATTCTCCTCAAGAAAGCCTTCTTGTAGGTGAACAATTCCAGCTTGTTCCATTTACAAACACCACCTCCCAGATGCTGAGCTAGGCCAGACCACAAGGACCATCCCAGTTTCAAAGACTAGTGAGAATCCTGAGTCTGACTGGCTGGGTCACTCTCCCTGGTGTTTACTATGAAACCAGCCAATACTGGGTTCAAGAGATGCACCCGAGACATGAGTGAGTGGCTGCCCTCATTCCTCCAGAGGGCTGGAAGTGAGCTCCACAGCCACGGAAGATAAGGGGTGCTCCTGTCTAAATGAGCCCAGCCCCTCTGGCTGATTACTGAACATAAGAAGATTAAGCCGAGGAGGAGCCTTGCCCATCCTCGTGGGCCCCCCATCTTATTACCAGCTGAGGAAATCTGCACCACACTTGTTGACTTCATTGTTCTGCATTTTGCTTTACAGTTGGGTCTGTTAAATCTTTCAGAGCACCAAGCCAGGTACTGGACAAAAGATTCGAGCCTGCTTCACATTTTAAAAGTGGCATGACAACATTAGACTGTCCCCAACAATCTGTAAGCACCTATTTAATGACCGACGGAGATATCTGAAATTTCTGCCGGTGTTCATGGGAGCAGGAGAGGGCAAGAGGAACGAAAGCCCCTTTCCTACCTGATGCGTTGTCCAACTTTCACGGAAGTCAACAAAGACTACCACGGAATACCTTAGAATATCCAGACCTTGACCTAACACCATGGCCAACTGTCCAGCCTGCTGGGGCCAGGCAGGTCAACTCTTCAGAACGTACTGGAATGTTTTACATTTTGTGCTAAGCACTAGATACCACAGAGCCAAATATTCTTATTCTCCAGTGCTTAAGAGCTTGTCCTGAAGCTTTCACCCAGCTAGTGATTCTATGGAAAGCAAAACCCACGCTGAGTTTTAAGCTGCCAGGATAAAATGACATGCAAAGGGAAAATGAGGGCACACTGCTAAAGGCAAGGGTAAGAGAATAGGGCATGTAGAATATGGGAACAGCAGCCGGAAAGCCAGAGCACAATGTGAGATGCAACTAGCAAGAGAAACAAAGGGCAGCCAGACAATATTTCACAAATACATTAGGAACAAGACAAAGGAGAATGTAGACCCGCTAATTAGTAGGGAGGGAAAACAAATAGCAGATGCATCAGAAGGCTTGAGCTTTTAATACCTATTATGCTCGAGGCTTCACAGAAATGGTCAGCTATCATCAGAAGCTGAATATAAACCACAGTAATGAGCACATGGTGGGGGGAAAAAAGAAGTTTAAATGGAAACCAAACAGATTAGTAACTACTTAGTCAAGCTAGATGGTTTCACATCAGGCCCTGACAAGAGCCGTAGTGCTATGGTAACAAAACCAGCTTCTGAAATGCAAGTTTCTGTTAAAAATTCTGTGGAAGGAGTGAGAAGATTTCAGGTGGTGGAGTCTGAGGCAAATGCAGGGTTGGCACAGAGCAAGAGGAAATAAGTGACTGGAAACCAGAGCACTGACCCTGGGAGAGGGACACAGGTATCCCTACTGTGGGACCGCCAAGATGAGTTAGAGAAAGTCATCAGCCCCAGACCAAGCAAACTGGCAGGGGCGCCACTGGTGGGCAAGAGCTTGTGCTGAAGCCATGGAGGTATCACATTCCAAAATGGAGCTGCCATGTCTCCATGAAAATCTCAGGCACTTGACCAAAGAAGGCAAAGTGGGAGCCCGGGTGGATGTGGGAAGCCGTGGATGTGGAGTATGACAGGGGAGCCAAAGGCCTGAGAGGCTGAGGGAAGGTTCTGTGCTTTTAGTTTGCGGATTAATAACAGCTCATATAGTTTGCATTACTAATCCGTGTCATGCACTGGGCAAGGCACTTTGTGTATGTCTTTAATTTGTTATTCTCAATAACCTGATAAGACAGGTACTATTATTATCTAAATTTTATAAATTCTTGTTGTTCCCGGGCCTTAGATTCATTTTATAAATGATCCAAAAATGTGGAGCTAGAATGGTGTAAAAAAGGGAAGTAGCTGCATTTATTTATTGTTTGTTTGTTTTTGTGTGTTTTTGACTGTAATTGACGCGCAATGTTACATTAGTTTCAGGTGTACAACATAGTAATTGGACAAGTCTATACATTGCGCTGTGCTCATCGCAAGTATGGATACCACCTGTCACCGTACGATGCTACTGCACTACCATTGACTTGATTCCATGTGCTGTACCTTTTATCTTTTATCCCTGTGACTTAGTCATACCGTCACTGGAAGCCTAAAGCTCCCAAACCCCTTCACTCATTTTGCCCACCCCCCACTCTCCTCCCCTCTGGCAATTATTAGTTTGTTCTCGGAAATTATGGGTGTCTTTCTGCTTTTTGTTTGTTTGTTCACACTAAACTTCATAAAATATATAGGACCTCTTTGATTTGTTAACTAGAGCAAAGTACATGAAATTTAATTCATTACATAATTTGTCATCTAAATGGAACTCCGAGGGCTCTACCAAGATGTCCATACTACTTAGAAAAAAAAGAAAGCCACAAGCGGATGTGTTACTTTATTTTATTTATGATTATTTTTTAAAGATTTTATTTATTTATTTGACAGAGAGAGAGACAGCCAGCAAGAGAGGAAACACAAGCAGGGGGAGTGGGAGAGGAAGAAGCAGGCTCCCAGCATAGCAGGGAGCCTGATGCGGGGCTCGATCCCAGGACCCTGGGATCAGGCCCTGGTCTGAAGGCAGAAGCTTAACGACTGAGCCACCCAGGCACCCCTGGATGTGTTATTTTAACAAAGAAAAAAATATAAGGTTCTACATACTTATCACATCCTTCTCTAACTCCCAGATAATGAAGAAGGAGTGAATAGGGGTAACTGGGCAGTGGTGCTCCACGCTTGACTGTAGTTAATGAAAGAGAATGGCCATAGCCCAGCAGGGTCTCATAAGGTGGCAGCATCTTGATAAGGTCACTTTTATCTGGAGCAAGGATGACAAAAATGAGTGAGTCCCTCACGCTTGTTGCAGCCTTGGCAAATACTGCTAAATAATCCCAGCAATCTTGGGCCCCAAGCATCCTTCTCCACATGTGATACAAGACTCTGTTTTTGTTTTTGTTTTAAGATTTTATTTATTTATTTATTTATTTGACAGAGAGAGACAGCGAGAGAGGGAACACACGCAAGGGGAGTGTGAGAGGGAGAAGCAAGCTTCCCCCTGAGCAGGGAGCCCAATGTGGGGCTTGATCCCAGGACCCTGGGATCATGACCTGAGCTGAAGGCAGACGCTTAATGGCTGAGCCACCCAGGTGTCCCCAAGACTCTGTTTTTGCCAAAATGCTTGCAAGTACTCTGTGCAATACTTCTTGGTATCAAGGTGTCTGCGTATCAGATTAACTGTCAGCAGAATACTTGGTGAACATGGACCCAAGAAGTAGAACTTCCTGGCTTGGGAAGTTCATTCAACAAACACTGGGAATTGTTGTGCTCAAATAAGCAAAATTGATTTCTTTACCAGGTCACTTCTGAGTTTTGGACATGCCAATTCGAATTGTTAGGTCTGCATAAATAAGATATAGTATACAGCATTCTCAAGGTTGGGATCATTGGAACCATCTTTCCACAGAACATGTAACATCCTATAGGGCACTCCTTATTTTTGAAAGGTCAATAGCATATCCTATCAGGGAAACAAAGGTTATTATTAATCACTCTCAGCATATGTCTTCCTTGGATGACATTATCAAAATAGTCAGACCAGGATCAAATTTAGGATGGAACCAGGCAAACAGAAAAGATGCTGGATGTTAAGATACAAAGGGTTGGAACTCTTTTCAATCTTCCCTGCTGAGAGGAAGGGTCAATTCTAGAGTCTTGTGCAGAATGGTGCCTCCTTGGGGATAGCTGCCCGAGTCGCCTCTGGGAGATGAGGCAGGGAGGAGCTGGCAGGCAACAGTGACCTGACAGATAACACTCACAGATTCCTCTTGTCAAATTTCCCTTTTTATATGCACCATGCAGTTCCTTCAGCCCATTAAGTTGTAATGCAATTTATTAGGTTACAACATTCTTCAGTAACACTCAAGGCTTGACTATACATATATCTTTCAAAGAATATCTGGGAACATTTTAGGTACTTTAGCTACATGCATTTAAACCATTTCTAAGAGTGGGTTAGTCTGAAGATGGCCACTTACATCCATTGTACTCAACTTTTATTGATTAGCAGTCAGAAGGTGAATCATTGACAGAATTTGGAGGCATCTTACCACAGTACTGTGTACACTTAACTGTACGTTGCTGGGGAGCTAGTGAAACCTTGTTAACTTAGTATAAAACCAGCCTAGGAGACCTCCTTAGCCTCTATCACCGTAGCTGCCATTTCCTGGAGTCAAAATAAGAAGTGGATCCTTGCAGCTGGGCCAGGCACATCAAGGCATCCGCTCAACTTCCATTCAGCATTCATTCACTTAACAAATGTTCACTGAACACAATTCTTTATTATTAACACCGGGATGCAACAATAAAAAGAGACATAGTACAGTCCCTGCCCTCCCAGGGCTAATGATGTAGATTCAATCTCTAGAGTAGTGCTGTAGGCGAATGGGGTCAGGACCTCCAACCCTGCAGCTCGGGAATTGCCCACAATTTCCATTTAGTAAATGAAAGATTTCATACTTCAATCTGGTTGGTCATACAAAACAAGAGCATCTTACACCTATGAATGGCACCATCCAGCTTCCATTTCAAATTCTTTAGCCAGCAAAATTCTACAATGCCAAAATCCTGTAGATAAACTGTAACATTAATGATTAAGGCAGATTTGGTTTAATTTTGCACAAATAGCAATTGCACAGAGAGATTTTTAATCTATGTGTTCCTATTTGGCAGGGAAGTCTTCTAATGAAGGAGGTCTTCTATAGACAGTTGGTACTTAAAATGATAAGAAATGTGGAAAGATCAGAATAAAATGGAAGGAGAAAGAAAGAACGAATGACAAAGTATATGGGGACCCTCAAAAGACATTTTGCACTTGAGCTAAATAAGTTTCAGAGGTCAGAGTTCATGATAGAAGTTTGAAGAGTATATTCTTTCTGGGTGTATGTGTGCATGTATGTGTCTCTCTCTCTCTGTATGTTTATACACAAGTCTAAAATAAAAATAATCTTCTCCTAGGAGATTCAGAACTCCTAAGGCCAAAATCACTTCCTGCTTAGCATGAACACAAGATGGACAAACTCTTGAATAGACGTTCAATCATGATTAACATGGGATTAAGATCAGGGTCTATGGCCATTTGTATACCGTTACCCCCTGAAACTGCCCATCACACCAAAGGCAATCCATGACTTTAATTTTAAGTTGCTTCAAAGGAGATTTTGCTTTCAGAAATAGTGATTTAGGACACAGTCATTAGAAGCGATAGTTAGAAGTGATGGAATTCCTCTCACTGATATTTCTAGGAATGGAGACTTGGCTTTTCAAAGAGATTTCAAGCACTGTCATCTATTTTTTGTTATAGCAGGATTCAAATGATGCCTCACACTGTTCGAGGATGTGAAGACATCCTTTAGAGCTAATAAATTACCAGAGTAGTGTTGAAACTTGGAATGAAACTTGAGTTTTGTTTAGAAGAATGGGTTGTGTGTTTCTTGAGGAGAGGGTCAGAGTCTACTGCTTATTTAGTGCCTGGAGGCCTATAAACATGTCATGAGGAAAGTGAAGGTTAAGTCTTTGTACGTGGGTGTGAATATGTGCATATGTTTCTGATAAAATCATCATTCTAGCCGTAACAATAGAGGGCTCTGAAATGGGACCATATTTCTAAGTTCCTCAGCCCCTTTAAAAAAATAAATAAAGCTTTTAAAAGATTTGCCTACTGAACTTGTTAGGTTTTAATCTGTTTATTAGCCAAGTACATACCCCTTTCTCTTCCAACTATCACTGCAAAAAACATTAGAGAATCAAAAATAATAGGCTGTCACATGTAAACAATATTCTAGTCAAAAACCACCGTAATTCAATGCATAAAGATTTCCCTGGAGATATCTTGTGTGGAATCAAAACTTCAGATAAAGTTTTATGGAGAAACATCACAGTAATGTTATGAAGGAGCAAATGGGACTGATGTTCTTACCTGTCTGACAACTTCTTAGTAAGTTCCTTCTGTACACCTCTAATTGTTGCTGTTTGATAGGCTTCCCTCTGCCATCATTATTTGCCACCCCACTTAATTTCAGAGTGACTGAAACACATACATACACAGCAGATACTGATGGCTTCTAACCCAGCCCTTAGGTTCAAACATCCAACTTCCTGCTGGACATTTCCATCTGGATGGCCCACAGATATCTCAGATTCCACAGATTGGCTCCGAGCTCATCCCCCACCAACCCTTACTTTGCCACTTCCTAGTCTTCTTTTACTCAATAAATGTTTGTTGAATAAATGAATGAAAGATCTTCAAGAAATGCTAAACAAATGTCATATGGAAGACAAGCATTCATTTTTCTATATAATGAGGTGGATGGATGGATTCCTTTTAAATTAGATGGCTCCTTTATAAGTAGGGTTGTTTCTGCTACTCTTTCTGGAAATCACAGGCCAGACAAGCACTGGGGAGCTGGACTTCTGGTCACCGGAGCAAAGAAGCATATTCTAGACTAGCACCAGACAAGGATATATTGAACTTGTACCACAGTTTATAAATCATCTGTAGTACTTTATTTTGACCCATTTAAGCAAAATGTTATAGTTTCATTACAACCAGAAAAAGATCCAAATGTGTTTCTTTGCACAAACACTTACATAAAAGGAGACCAACTCAGTTAATATTGGGCTGACCATCTCCCAGCACTGCAGCACCTAGTGATGTCACACTCCAATGATGAACGTGTGAGGCTGTGAATCTGGCCTATTCTTAATTAGCCATACTACAGGGTAGAATAATGTATTAATGCATGATGCTCCTTTTAAAGATAATATGTACCATAGAGTACTTGGAACTTATTTGACTCTTCTAGGTGACTCCAATACTTGAGTACTTCTAAATGGTGCTTATATTTCTTTTGTGAGTCTTTAACTTTTTACATGGCTGGGACCCCAGAGAGTATTCTGGCTAATGTCCAAGGAATTCTCAAACAGCAATTGAGGAACCAATTATTGCATCCAGTGGTTGACAATAATTCTTTACAGGAAGAACAGTGCTGTTGCTTACATAGCTGTTCTGGGATTTTGATGCCCTCAGGAGAAAGTGCTTGGACAGGACCAAACTATCATGAAGGAATCACTGCGAAGAGTCCTAAATGGTCATATTTCTTTGACCTGACTATATAATCCTCACTCAAGCAAAGCTATTTTCAGGAAAGCCAGCAATTGACTCAATGACATGTATATGGAACTTCCTTCAGTGTTGACAGGACTTTCCCATACATTGTCTCATTCAGTCCCCAGGGAAGTTAAATGACTTACCCAAGATCACATAGCCAGTTGAGAGTCTCACATTAGAGCCCAGACCTCCACAGTAGACGTCTAGCTCACCATGCAGTGTTGCTAACCAAACCACCTCACTGGATTTTACTTCAGTTCATAGGTGCTTGAATTTTCACAACTTGAGAAATATTCCTTTTGTTTTGCTTTGTTTTGTTTTGGTCACAAAGCAAATGCACCAGGAAGGGGTAAGTGAATTCATCAAACTCTCTGAGAGAAGATGATCCTAAAATGGAAGGCATAAAGAACAAAAGGCGCAGACTGCCTGGAGGGCAAAAAGAAGGCAGGTGAGCAAGGTGATTCTGGGACAGCAGACACCTTTGGCCTTCCTCGCTATCACATGGGCAGCTAGTTGACATTGGCATTTAATATTAATATGGGAGGGTTCCCGTGAAACAAACAATATCTACATAACAAGAGGGAAGTCTCAAGCTTAAAAGCCTGACTCTTGAACCTAAGGAATAAATATGCTAATCTACCCCTTCTAAATTAACGACTTTGGGGATGAGGAATCCCATCTATATACCCCCAGGAGGAGTCCTTCTGCAATGCCGGCCGATGTCAATGCTGAATTGATGTTCAGCCTATACTCACGATCCAGTCCCTTTATTTAATGAGTGGTGATAATTACAATGGTGTCACATTCTTGAGAAGAGGTGTGCTATTACATGTGGCAATATTTATTTAAGATCCTTTATCATCAAACAAGTGAAATAAGAATGCAGATAATTTATTCATGACTCAGTGGTATGGGAGGGACTTAAAGAAAGGGGTATATTTTGATCTTGAAAGGAAGATTTTGTCCTTTAAAACTTTATCATTGTCATTATTAATCTTATTTTGACACTAGTATTTACCTAGGACTATCTATCATAGCACAGCCAGGAATGGTAATTGAATGTAGAATTGATTTTTATTGCGTCTAATAAAAAGCAACTATTATTATTATTACAAATTGCCCATAATTACAATTGTCTGGAGAACGTCTTATCAGCCTGAGTGGGGTAGAAAGAAGCTGGGTGTACAATAGCACTTCTTTGTCTATGAGTTAAACATGTATGTTCATTAAAGGCAATGCAAATCAGCATTATAGCAAATCCAGTTCATTTCACCCTCCTGGGCAGAGTCTAATGCTGCTGATGAATGATATTTAGTAGACGTGCCATTTATTTCTGCTCTGTCACATTCAGAGGTGGCATGTGCAGTAGGACCGGTGTGTTCTTTCTAGTGAGTGGAGTTTCTGTCAGCCTTCCACATCAGTGCTTCGTTCATAAAATATTAAGCATCTGTCCTGCTCTTTTGTACGGTAGTCTTAAAGATTAGTCCAGTAGTCGCTAGCCGTACTTTGGAGATCACTTACATTTATGAATGTGTCTTCCAGCCACCTTCATATCTGGTTCCTCTGTGGACAGCTGAAGTAAATGACATCCACCCCTGCCTCAGTCAGAACACTAAGGAACCCCTTGCAAGGACGACACAGTCACTCTATACCAGGGTCTTCCTCATCAGCTCTTAACAAAATCAAAGCAGGGCCAACATTTCCAAGCTGTGGCTTAACTTAGTATCTTTATTTTCAAGGCTTTAACTAGTATTCCAGGCTGTGGCTTAACATGTATCTTTGTTCTCAAGACAATGTCCAGGCTTTGTAGGAGCTGAACAATTTCTAGAGCTGCTCTGCTGTCTTCTAGGGAGGTCAGAGGGATGTTTATTTCCTTTTCCTATGTGCCATCCCCCTCCAATACCCATGCACAAATATGCACCTACAATCCAGGGGGATTTCTTTCTTAGGGTGTCTAGGAACCCTTTCTGCCCTTCTGGTTGAGAATGCAGGGAAAGTTAGGGCAGAGAGGGTGGAGACCCTTCTCAGTTGCTATATGACTATTGTATATTGATACCTGGTTACCTACAAAGTTGTTTGAAAACAGTGAGTACAGAGATGGGCTGGGTGTATTGAACGAAGAAAGGTTTCTGAAGCAGTGAATAAATACAGCATGCTATTCACTAATTCTTATTAAAAACTATTTTCAAGGTTGAATTGGTATTGTTCTTTTATCCCAGATACGGAATAGAATTGTCTCCTTAATGTTGTGTCTTCAAATTACATAGGAGTAAACTAGAGGGCGGACCTACACCTGCAGCTGATGATTGCTCATAGTATTTATAATACAAAATAGCTAATTAAGATGATGGTCAAGTGGTAGTTTTCTGCTGATATTAGCACAGAAAATCATGGTTGTGTCTCCTTGTGCTTTTACCCTGTACAGTATCTGCAAGCTAGAAACTAATGGTTAATTCAATACCAGATCTTTCAAAAAGAAGCTAGCCACATCTTCTAAAGAAATGCATTTGAGGGGCACCTGGGTGACACAGTCGGTTAAGGGTTTCAGCTCAGGTCGTGATCTCAGGGTGCTGAGATCAAGCCCTGCATTGGGCTCCGTCGTGAGATTGAAACCTGTGATGGGCTCTGCGCTCAGTGCAGAGTCTGCTTGCCCCTCTATCCACCCCCATACCCCCCGACTCTTCCCTGGCTCGCATGTGCACACACACACTCTCTCTCTAAGATAAATAAATCTTTTTAAAAAATAGAAATGCATTGACCTGTCATTCACCTATGATCATACATTACCTCAGTCTGTACTGGTACTCCTTCAAGCCACGGTCTCTCAAGGTCTCTCAAAGTAGGAAGTGAGGACCACATACATCAGAATCCACTGGGGACACTTTTAAGATACAGATTCCTTGACTGGGTTAAGTTCCAGGAATCTGCATTTTAGTGTCCTATATGGTTTCGATGGACACCATGTTTAAGAATCATTCTCTAAAACGAAGTAGTATAATTGACCAAAGTCGTGTAGTGTCTTTATGATGATGAAACAACTAACACAAACAGTCCTGTGAAAGGAAAATACTATTTGCCAGGCTCTGATACCTGACCACATGCCCCAGATTCTGACCTCAGATCTTCTTCTGAATCACTCTCACTGGTACCTCTTCGGGCAGTTCTGGATTCAGACATTGGCCACTGCTGAATCTTTCACACTGAGCCAGCTCTGCCCCGTCCATGGGGCACTAGGCAGTACACTCTTCACTTCGGGTTCAGATGTGATTACCCGTGAATTCTGCGGGAGAAGCCTAGTGTTTAAGTCCCCTATGCTTAATTTCTCTTCCTGCCTCCTTTTTAAAATAAATTTTGAATCCAAATGAATCAACTGAAAGTTTCCTTTTAGACATTGTTTAACTGGAAATTCACCACTTGTAGAAAGAACATGATTTTTATCAACTGTGGTGATAGTTAGCATGGTTTGGTCCTGTGGCCAGCTAGGAAGAGCTAGTGTTCTCAGGAGGTTCCACCATGGCATGATGCTCCCATGCCTCTCATGGTATTTCAGTTGTATTAATGGCTGTAGATGTAACCATTACTCTACGAGGAAAGCATGCTAGCAGGGAGTTGACTGAGTGTTTGGAGATCCTTAGATGAAGATGGCTAAGAAAGAAGAAAGAACACAATATTTTAAGTCCTAAGTATTTGAATAACTTGCACAGTAAAAGTTACTCAACTTCCTCTAATGACAGGCAGGCAAAGTCTTTTCAACCGTTACTGTCACTGCTTGGTTGAGAACTGCAGGAGTGGATAGGTCTTCTCAATAAAGTCTGGTGGATTCTACTGTAAAACTCCTTAGCCATGCATTTGGAAAGTCCTTAGTAATCATTTGTTCCATGATTTAATTAAAATTTAAGCCATACATCTGTTTGAAAACATATAGACAGAGATAGGGAAGCTTGTTCTTGGGATGGTGATTGACAGGGAGGAACAGATTGACTGGGCATATATGTAGGACTCATTAATCTTCTTCAAGTACATTCTGGGGAAACATGGAGTTCTCTCAACAAGCTGTTACCAAAACAGCACTTTTATTTGCACAGTTGGAACTCTCACTGTTTAAGTGGAAGTCACAAGTTAAGGGAGAGAGGCGTACTCTCCTGTGATAAAGGTTTCTGTGATTATACAACCTAATACCATAAGCAGCATAACACAAGTTAAATAATATCACAGCATTGTTCTGTTTGCTGCAGTCCTGATCTCTAAAAAGGATACAGCCAGCATGAAGGTTAGTCTTAGATATCACTTGTTAAATGTGGGTCCTTGCCTGTTAGTGAATTTTATATCTCCTTTGGGTATCACATATTTCTATTGCAAAAAAAAAAAAAATCTTTTACTCACTAGAGAGCTGGGAGCTTTCTGAGCTATCTTGGTATATCATTGGGAGATTAGATGCTGCAATGATACAAGAGAAAAAAATTAAATGGAGATATCATTTTCTTGAAGAAAGAAATCAGTCAAAATACAACATAAATGTAGAGCAGCCACGCTCAATCAGACACCCTCCAAATATTGGCGGGAGATTTGGGCTGATGGGAATTTTCATGAACTTAGCATTTCTGGCTTTGTTCTTTCTCTGAATGCTGTCTCTGCAGATTTAAATCCATCTTATTTCAGAATGCTGGATTTGTAACTGAGAAGAAATAGTGCAGATGGCTAAATTATCTTCACTTGTTTGAAACCATGACAACTTACCATAATATAGCTTTAAACACCTGAAATTAATTAGAGAGAGTACATTTGAATGTGGAGAGTGTGATTTACAGTACAGGCTTAAATATGGGGACGTGTTTTGATTTCAGGTTGTCATTTATTATTTTAACTATAAATGTTTAAACAGACTTGTCTTAATAAAAACTATTTGAAGGGGAAGTGGGACGGGGCTACTGTCCAATATTCAGACCATATAAATTTTGGAAGAACCAGAACAATTTATTTTTTTTTTTATAATCGTGACACAAATCTTTACTGATTATTATGGGGAGGTAGAAAGGTACACTAACAATTTTTATTTAAGAACCTATAAGGGTCATTAATTTTTCAGAAATGCTGCTCCCTGAACTTTGTTATAGGTCCCTCAAGAGCTGAAACTAGGTCTTATTCATCTCTCTAACTCTGAGGGGCTAATAAAAGAAAGAACACAGTGTAGTAGAGTCAGACATACTCTGATGTGACTCCTGTATGACAGCTGGCTAACTGTGTGACCTTGTAAATGGCTTAACCACTCTGAGAGGTAGGATTCACAAATGAGGGAGAAATAGAATCAGAGGTAATAGGACAAAGACTATGCCCAGACAGGGAGATCTCTTTGAGGAAATAAATATGTAGTTAAGGTCTTGGTATGTTGACTCTGAGATGCTGGCGGACCATCGAGGAAAAGATATATGACAGGAAGTAGAGTATCAGGGTCCAGGAGAGAATTAGAACAGGAAAGAGTAGAAAGAAGAAAGAATAACTCTAAGGATATGCTTGGAAAATTGAGAGATCAAAGGTAATTAAAGATACCAAGAAAGGATCAGCTGAAAATAGGAAGACAACCAAGAAAACCAACTTCCATTTCACAGAGTGTTTGAGTGGGAGAAAGTAGACCATAAGATCAAATGCTTTAAAGTCGTCAAAAAAGATCAGGGCTGGAAAAATAAAAGGCAAGAGGTTAGGAGTAAGCGTAGTAAGGAAAGGCAAGCACTAAATACAGACACACTTTTAAGAAGTTGAGGGTAAAAGGAGAGGTGAAAAATAGCACAATGATTTCAGGCAATCCAGAGAACTTCTTTTTAAAGTTGGGAGACCAGAGTACGTTTGTTGATGGGGCAAAGAGCTCAGAAAGAAAGAGAAATACATCAAGTGGGTTTCCAATGAACCAAGGAGGAAGCAAGGTGAAGGACACAAAGTTAGGTTAACCTTGGAAAAGAGAATCTTTTTCGTCTAAATCAGAGAGAGAAGGGTAAAGGGAAATACAGATAGGTTTTTTGAGGGTTCACTAAATTGAAAATATGGACCCATGCTCCAATTTGGTTTCTCTTTCCTCACTTATCTCTTGCTCTGTGCCTCCCACCCCCTCTTACAAGATGGAAAGTACTATCTTTGAGAAGAAAAGAATGTGTGTTCATTTTTAAGAAATGGTTAACCTCAAGCCACTGAGGTATTTCTTAGAAATCAAGAGGTCATCCTGATACATCATTATGGTCTAAAAGAATTGATGCACTTTGAAAGAGGGACAACTTAATTTTTTCCCTGAGTAGGATTAGGCATAATGTAGAATAGTTCATACTTAAATAGATCTTTAAGAATCTCCTTCATAAACAGTGCAATGTTAAAACAAATATCTGACTATATGCACAGATGAGAAACTAATCCGTTTAATACTACAGAACTCCTTACTATGAAAAGTTTGCAGGAGGGGCACCTGGGTGACTCAGCCAGTTAAGCATCTGCCTTTGTCTCAGGTCATGATCTCAGGGTTCTGGGATCAGGCTCCCTGCTCAGCGGGGAGTCTGCTTCTCCCTCTCTCTCTCCCTCTCCCATGACTTGTGCTCTCTGCCTCAAATAAATAAATAAAATCTTATTTTTTTATAATAATTTTTTATTATGTTATGTTAGTCACCATACAGTATATCCTTAGTTTTTGATGTAGTGTTCCATGATTCATTAATTGAGTATAACACCCAGTGCACCATGCAATATGTGCCCTCCTTAATACCCATCACTGGCCTATCCCAGTCCCCCACCCCCCTCCCCTCAGAAGCCCTCGGTTTGTTTCCCAGAGTCCGTAGTCTCTCATGGTTATGTTTATATGTAATAAATAAAATCTTAAAAGAGAGAGAGGGGAAAGTTTGCAGGAAAGAAAAAAAATTATTTTCTATGAACCAAATCCCATTATATCAGCCCCAGTATATGTTTGGGGAGATCTGTTTTACCTACTTTTTAAACACCTCCCATTCATTTCATTGGTGAAGGAAGGACACCTACCCCAGGGTTATGATAGCAGCTCTGAACACAGGATACCAACACTAAATGGATGAAATCAACTGTGGTTTTAGGTTATATAGAGTCACAGCATGGAGGATAGTACTGCGTGCCACACAGGGCCACAGGGTGGTACATTTGGGAACAGAATGAACAACCAGGGACTCTGGGTGGTAGGCCTTATAGTATCAAAAGGATGAGGGGGCCCCTGGTTCCTATGGGAGGATGCGATTGACATGTTTGAATAAATCTGTAAGGCCACAGGAAGCTGAGGCATACTACTCAGGTAAGCAGGAATTGTACCTGGTCCCTTTAATAAGGAGGGCTGTTTACGTAGAGGCCCTGTGGTTAGGCCATTCAAGGTCCTCTGATTGTACGAAATGTCAAACCAACACATAATATTGAGCCTTACTTTTATGCATTATACCACACCCACAACATGAGCAACTCTACATCATAAGTAATCATGTTATAATGGGACTGTGTTGGAATTTGAGATAACAAAGCATTTTGCCCAGGGAGGGGTGGGGCTGCAGGAAAGCTTTGGAGTCTTACTAGAGTGATTTGTATGAATGATACTTTATGTGCTTTCCACACACATGGTTTGAAAGCACCATGAAAAGAATTGCTCACATAAATACCTCCTAATGCTTCTGGTCTATTTTGCAATGGCATCTGCTCTGTAAGCATATGTTCTTTCTCTCAGTGAAGTGTTCCTCACTGAGGAGAATTTAAGGAATCCCAAGCCACTGATTAAATATCAAGTCAGTTCTGTGGATAGCAACACTCATCATTTGCCCTAACTGTGACTCCAGAAACAGGATTCCGGGTTTAACTCTTGGCTGGGAGTATCATTCAGGGTCCCAGCAGGTAACACACAGCTCAATCAAGCAGGACCATTCCAAAGAGTTTGATGGTGGATACCATCAGAGACAGAAATTGCACCAGTTATTTTAAGACAGAGAATTTAATATAAAGATAGGTCTACTGGGTACCGGAAAGGGTAAGAAGAGAACACTAAATAATCACGGATGGTGCATGAGCTTGAACTGGAGCAATTATGGGCAGCCACTGGAATTATTGAAGATTAGAGAAGGGCCCTCATGGATGGGAACCGAACCTCAGAGGAAGGGGCTCCACTGGCGGGTGCTGATGGCTTTTAAGGGGCATGATGGGGCTGGTTCTGCAATTGATGAAGAATAAATAGCAAATTGGGCCAATGGGATTCAACTGCCAGTGCTGTGGAATAAAATGCCAGCACCAGGGTGGAGGTGAAGCTGCCATGATAACAACTGTGAAGTTCTTGCTCTGGTAAGAAGAAGAAGAAAACAAGAGGGAGAATTCCCTTCTTCCTCCAGGCTCGCAACCTCCCTCAGGCATGAAGAACCTAACAAAGAGCT
The DNA here is from genome assembly GCF_024610735.1 of Ursus americanus. Taxonomy (NCBI): domain Eukaryota; kingdom Metazoa; phylum Chordata; class Mammalia; order Carnivora; family Ursidae; genus Ursus; species Ursus americanus. The sequence continues at coordinate 27,816,116 of NC_142157.1, read as the reverse complement.
ACTTGGCCTTGCCGAAATGTAAACCAGGTCCTAGATCACAAAGAAATGTTTGGGGGGGGGGGGGGTGAGTTTTGAAGCTGAGAGTCAGTAGCTTTAAAACCAATACGGGAACATTCCAAAAGGTGAGGCAGCATTAAGGGAAACTACCAACGCATGTGGGGAATCCCAGGGCTAGCAGCAGTGGGGGAATTAGGAGGCTTATGCCTAATGTGTGAGGCCCAGGGCAAGAGCACAAATGGACACCTACCTCCCATAGGTCCTAAAGTTAAAAGTTATAAAGTAAGCAAACAAACTGTGAAATAAAATACATCTTGTCCACTTCCCTAACCAAATAGCATTTTCTGATGGCCTGCGAGCTGGCTTGAATTAACAATTCTGGGACTCCTTGGAGTTCTGTTGGAAATTTGTGGTGTAAGGAGAGCCATCAGCCTGTACCCTCACTTTTCTTCCCACCTTAGGCTCTGTGCTGTCCCATGAAGGGGTCTTGCATGCAAGAGCCTGGACAACTCAGCCCACATGTCCCAACTCAGTTCACTCTCCCCCACAAGCAACTGAGCCTTAACCACCCCCAGAGCCTGTGGCTGAAAATACTACAGGTGCACGAGCACCCCAGAAAAAGTCCTGGTGGAACCTGAAACTAGGCTTTGGGTTATTTGTATGAAGAATTTGATGTCCCTAGTGCTTGGAGCCTGAGTTAGAGGGGGGGCAGGGCATGTCCTTCAAGTGACATGGCGCCTTTCCCCAAGGACTGTTCATGGCATAAAGAGGGTTATGTCCAGAGGGGCAAAGCAGAACCTGTACAAGCCCTAAGGGCAGTGTAGGACCCATTATGACCTGTAGGCGTGAAGGGGCCAAGGAGAGAGAGTGGTCACCAGAAAGTAAGTCCAGTTGATCCTTGAACAACATGGCTTTGAACTGCACATGTCCACTTATACACACATTTTTAAAAATAAATACAGTATTGTAAATGTATTTTCTCTTCCTTATGATTTTCTTATTAATATTTTCTTTTCTGTAGCTTGCTTTATTTTAAGAATACAGTATAGAATACATATACCATGCAAAACATGTGTTAATTGACTGTTTTATCCGTAAGGCTACCAGTCAACAGTAGGCTATTAGTAGTTCGGTTTTGGAGGAATCAAAAGGTATACATGCATTTTCAACTGTGCGGAAGGTGGGCACTCCTAACCCCCCATTGTTCAAGGGTCAACTGTAACTGTAGAAGAGGATGATCTGACAGAGGGTGTGGCCTTCAGCAGAGGAACACTGCTGCCAACTGCCCCTTTGCCTGGTAGGGAGATAAGCAGAATATAAATACCCCTTTCCCCCTGCCTCTGTTTTCCTGCCATTATTCCCCATTGGCTGACCCAACCGGAAGCCAATGCACAAGAGAATTCAGATGACACAGCCCACAGAGCCCCCAGAGCTCAACCTCCTGGGCACAGAGGGAGATGGAGAAGGGTGAAGGGTGGGTCTGGAGGGGCAAGCAGAGGCGATAACACACCTGTACACCAGTCCCTCCAGCTTTTGTTTCGTGCCATGCCTGGTCCCACATGTCTGTGGTTAAACCCCTACATCTCTCTCTCTATCTGCCCGTCTGGCTTTCATCCATCATCTGTCACCAGGGTCAACCTCATATGCCCCCCAAAAAGCCCAGCCTAGTCATAATATGGTCAGGGATCAAATGCAAATGCCCAGCCCAGAACATTCTACAGAAGAGAAGAGAGATGAATGACAGTTTGGTATCGAGATTGGATAACCTCAAAGCAGCCATGTGTACTAAGCATATAGGAATTACTGAAGGAAAGAAGAAATATCAGGGAAAAGAGATTGATCATGCTGAACAAATACCACTACTCCCTGTCCTATTAACTGGAAGAAAGCTTTTTTTTTTTTTTGGTCTCTTGGTCTCCTTGTTAGTTCTGATGTTCCCTAGTATTTGTTAACCTTTTTGTTTGGGTGACATCCATTTTTAAATCTTTCCCAAATTCTTTTAAGAAACAAGTAGGATACAAATGTATGTAATAAATAGCAGCGGGACAGTGAATGGTAATATACTTCAGTGTTTCTCAGTAGTCTGATGACCACTGATTCATAACAGAATCATCCAGATGCTTTATAAAATACCAGTATCTATTCCACACTCCAGATTTCTGGGAGTTGGCCCTAAAGTCACTGATGAAGTGGTTAAGAGTAGTGATCCTAGAGTTACAGTGTCGCTATGAGATTTAGGGAAGGTTTCTTAACCTCTATGAGCCTTTTCTCACCTATAAAAGAAAAAGTAGGGATGCCTGGGTGGCTCCGTCAGTTAAGCGTCTGGCTTTGGCTCAGGTCGTGATGCCAGGGTCCTGGGATCAAGCCCTGCATCGGGCTCCCTGCTCAGCGGGGAGCCTGATTCTCCCTCTTCCTCTGCCTCGTCCCTCTGCTCATGCTCTCTCTCTCTCAAATAAATAAAAATCTTATTAAAAAAAAAAAGTAACAGTACTTGTTCTGCTTTGTAAATACCAAAAGAGATAACCTATGTAAGAGGACTTGGCACAATCCTCATTGATCAGCACTAGGGACCAGGGTTTCATTTTTGCCCTGGGTCTCTATGGGTTTGGCCAGTGCAAAAGGATGACGCTTTGCTAACTTGAGAGCGACTCTATGGCTTCCAAAGAACCAGAACCCTCCCTTTCTATCCTATTTCGGGAATTTATTCGCCCATTAGGATTTCTCTCATCACAACTGCAGCAAAGGAAGTTGGGACAGGTAGTTCACTCCCAGATGGCAAAGGCATCACCCAGAAGGGCACAGTCCCTGAACCGGGCTGCATGATCCTGGCTGCTGGAGCTCAGTGGAAAATTCTGGAACACCAACTCTGAAGAGATTATTTTTATTCCTACACTGCACTACTGCTTTTACTCAGCCTTCATGGCGACCACCTCCCAGTTAGAAATTGTACCACCAGGCATTAGAACTATGTGCAAAGGCCATCACTGAAAAAGGCTGAGGCATAATAGAACCCATGTGAAATAGCACAGCAAATATACATGTTCAGTTACAGAAGCTTTCAAAGTAAATAACGTGGCTACTTGAAGCAGAAAGTAAGAAAATCAGCCAGGCTCAATAAGGGAATCTTTCCTAGATTTTTATTTCTTTTCCCTCAGGTACTCAGGGAAAACTGCCAGGTGTAGTTCTAACAAATTTTAAGAACAGAGTATTTCAGCAGAGGTAGAGGGGGAACAGGACTTCTCTGGCTTCATTGGGCTTTGTTTGTTTGTGGGTTTGTTTTGTTTTGTTTTGAGGGTTGGTTGGTTTTTTTTTTTGTTTGTTTTTTTTTTTTTTTTTTGGTTTTTTAAATACTTCTACTCCCAACTCTTTCCAAAAAAAGGATTGAGGCAGTAATAATTCCTGTTACTCCAGTGTCTCCGTTTTGAACAGCAGAGCTGACATGTAGAACACTATAACTTCTTTTACTGGAGGCAACCTTCCTCAGTTAGGTGAAGAAGGACTTCAAGGTGAAGTTTTAATTCTTCAAGATCAAGTCCAAGCTGTTCCATCGGAGAGTCTTGAAGCAGGCATGTCAGCACACGCAGCATAATACATCTGCCCCCAAAGCGAACACCCCAGGAATGGGCTCAGTTTAATGTGAGACAAAGGGCTGCGTGCTCCTGGCTGCTCACACCTGTGCCCTCCTTATCTGCCGTACACAGGTCTGGGCTCCGAGGCTTGAACTGACATCCTCTCGAGAACTTTTTGCTGGGAGGCTGTTCACCATCGCCATCAAGAGAAATCTCCTGCTTTGCCTATTTTCTAGCAAAATACCTAAGCTGGGTTTGCCTTTTGACAGAGCAAAGAGGTTTTTTTCTTTTCTTTCTTTCTTTCTTTTTTTTTTTTTTAAATTCTTTAACTCTAGAAGACCTGCCTACCCACACAGTGATTCATGACTGAACAGGAGGTTGCAGAACAGCAGGGAGGGAAAGGCTGCGCCTCAGTCCAAATTGGTGAATGTTACAAATGATAAATTCTTAAGATAACTTCCTGATGAACAGAAATAGAAAATCTGCACAGGGAGCACTGGATTCCTTCTGGAGAAGGGGGTCCGTCTACTTCCACCAATTATTAAAACATATGAGGCTACCAGGACTGTGTCCACCGTGAAAATCCAAGGCTTGTTAAGTGGATGGATTTCGCAGTGCTGGCGTCCGTTCCCAAACATCCCCCACCCCCAACCACAACCGCATCCTAAAAAATTCAGTGTCCTCTCACTGTTCTTGCCCCTTCCGTGTTCATTTGTTGCCCACTGAAGTCCCCAGCCACCTCACTACCCCGAAGACCCACATGTGTAAAGCCTTTCTCAAGACTTGCTGATATCAAATTCGGGATTCTTCCTAGGTTAATAAATCTTGTATACTAATTCAGGTTAATTTGTGAATAAATGTCAACAGTTTCAAGTGCTGCCTCTTCCAGATAGGATTTATATCTTATCAGGATTTATACTTGATAATGCAGGTCAAAGAAATGAGTAATGGGACAATGAACTTAATTGTAATAGAGCTGATAAAATGGCTCACAGTAGCACTTAGGATAGATAGTTCTAGATGCTTTAATGGGCATTGAGTCATCTAACTCACATACCTTATGAAGCAAATGCAGTTTCAACCCCATTTACAATGAGGAATCTGATACCTAGAGGTTAAGTAACCTACCAAAGGCCACGCAGCTGACAAGTGTTGATGCCTGTGTTCAAACACAGGTGACTGGTGTGTTTCCAGAGCCCCATACTTAACTGCTATACAAGATGGGAAAAGAAACTCTGGGGCACGTGGGAATAAATGAAGAGCAAGCAAAGGTTATTTATTCAGAGGTTGTGAGAGGAAAAGAGTCAGCCTCCCTCTCTTGGGTTGTGGCTGAGAGTCAGAGAGCGGAGTAGGAAAGGTGCATAGAGGACGAAAGTGAAAGCTTCAGGTGTGCTCTGACTGGAAGCTATTGACATGGGAGACTGTAAGCAGGCTAACTGGAAGTGGGTCACCCCATGTGATTGGTTAGCCCTGCACATTTGGCTTTCTCTGGTTGGTCCTCAGTCAGAAGCAGAGATAACAATTAGGAACACTGTCAGTTGTTGATCAAGTCCTGGTCATTTGAGGCCAATCATTCAAATGGTTCTTGTTTGGCTTTCTAGATCGTCTTCTAGAAATATTGATATGACTTTCTATAAGTCTGGCTTTTAGATAGCTGGTCTCCAGAGCTGGTTACTAATGAAAGTGGTTTGGTTTCCCAGACTGGTTGCTACAGATAGTAGGTCACAGTCCTATTTTTATATATGGTCTGGCCATTGTAAGCTTATATAGCTAATCTCTCAGCCAGAACAATCTCCTAGAATCATTCATTTTCTCCCACCATGGAAGGTGGCCTCCTTCTGGAAAGGAGTCTTCCAGCTCTCCGTAGATTCTTTCACTGAAGCAGGTTTGTGAATTAGGTCAAAGTCTTGATTTCTCGCAATGTCTGTTGAGTTTCCTGGTGCTGATCTCTCCTTTACTGCTTAATATTTGCCTGGTGGTGAGGAGCCAAGAGGTAGAAAAACTGTTGGCCTTATCCCTAATCATGCCCGCAGAGTAAATGTCAAAGTTTGGCTAAGGTCTTAGCTAAAAAGGAGGGGAGAATTTCTCTTTCCATTTTCAAATTAAAATGTAGATCTCAAAATTACTGCACAAGTGAACTGGAGGATAACCAACCTGTTCAACGTGCTTGCTCCCAAAGACTGAGCTCCTTTTCAGCAGCTGGTGACCTACACAATAGTCCACAATATTTCATTACGTCAATAGATGGTTCTGTTTTCAAGAGGAGCAAGCATATCCCAGAGTATCTCAAATATAAACAACACAGATAGTCAATATTTTTTTTTTCCTGAGAACAGCTCTGTTCATTATGATAAAAGAAGTAGAGTATAACCCCCCTGCCTTCAGAGAGTCCTACAGTATTTTACGTGAGGTACCATTTTTCAGTGACTTAAGTGAATGACAAACAAATTCAACACTAAGCATCCAGTGAGTTTTGCCTTGAGAAATACATGAGCCCCTAATGAGATATGGCTGTAGCTGTGATTTTATTGACTCTTTCTAACACAAAGTTAATATGAAAGCTAACACAAGTGCTTGCATTTGGGGACCTGAATCAATTATGTACCCGCAACAAGTACAGATATATGTTCTAAAGATGTTAAAGGAGGAGAACACGATTAAAAGGATGCCACCATCCTACCTATGAATGTCCTGATGTACCAGTGTTAAAATTGAAATCTAACATAAAATAGAACAATGGCTCCTTCCAGCTACCAGGTAAGCACAAACCCAGAAGCACATTATCCATTGGTAACGTCAGTAAAATGCTGAAGAAGGTATGGCGTGTTTGGCCAAGGCCACAATCTTACTCACTCCTCCTGGAAGGGAGCAACTTGGGACCAGGAAAAGGGTCACGGGAGAGTGGATGTGAAGAACATCCTGTCACATACAGCACAGCAAGGACAGTGTGCAGCTTGGTACACGTGGGCTCTAACCTGACTCAGTTATCGGAGGAAGTGATTGGGCAAATTGCTTCCCTCTCTGGGCTCCAGTGGATGTTATACCTGACAGAGCTACCTAGGTAATGTGTGTGTGTGATATTTTTGTATAGATCTGTGTATAGACTATAAAGTGTTTTAAAGTAAAATAAAAAGATTCCATGTAGAAGACTATTAGTAAAATACTCTTAGTATTATACTCCACAATGATGGCTACATAGAAAAAAAAAATAAGTGGAAGACTGAAAGAGAAAAGAAGAAAAAAGGAAGCCTAAAATTCTGCAAACCCTCCTTACCATTAGCTGTGCAGACAGAAGAGAGAGGAGCATTTTCCTTTCAGAAGCCACACGTGAAATTAAAAAGGAATTGTAAGAGACTGCTTACCAAGCAGTATTGAAACAAATCCGAACAGCCCTTCCAATAATACATGTAAAATAATTCCTTACTTTGATATTCTATTGGCAAAAAGTGACAAAATAAACTGAGTTGTCTTTCCGGGATCCTTGAATGAGTGTCTAGTTCTCCACCTAAAAGAAAATATTTTGTCCAAAGTCATCTTGAAAATTCTTAAACCTGAAGCACCTGGATTCCTAATCACCGTAATGCACACATCTCAATAGGTTTTCTGTTTCTCTTCAATACACACGTAGAACTAAGCAATCAGCCCACGCAACTCCTCGGCTCTCCTCAAACACTTGATAAATAAAATGAGAGCCCGCAATAAAACCTGAAAGATGATGCGTTCTGTTTTTTGGGGGTTTTTTTTGTTGTTGTTGTTTTGTGTTGGCTTTTTTTTTTTTTTTTACATAAGGTTGCCCATTTCTACCTTCAAGTATTCTTTTGTGATTTATTTTGAAAGCCAGACATGATCTATGGAGATGTGTGTAGGCAGGTGCATGTGTGCGCGTGCATGCCCCCGTGTGTATAAAAAACTTCAGTTACATAGTCCCACTCAGGTCACAGCAGATATTCTGAGATATAAACTTTCCACTTAATCTAGTATGACTAGTCATCCTATAACTGGATTAACTGTATTTCTGCCTACAGAAACCCAGACAGAGCCCACCATAAAAAAGGACACCAAGTGTGCTTCTCTAAATAAGAAAAAGGATGTTTTAATTAAGGACAGAGATTTCCTGTCATATTAAGAATGAGTAGATCATCCACTGCATTATTCTCCACAGTGAGTTAGAAAAAATGAATAAAACGCAAAGCCAAAATTTATTTGGCGATGCTTTTGTTACATTGATATTATCCTCGGAATAAAATTATATAATCTTTTTACGTTAAAAAGGAGTCAATCTTCAAATAAAAAAACCATTTAAAAAAAAAGAGAGAGACAGAGAAGTTCATACTTTTAAGATAAGTTAGGTGGCAAAGCCCGTCGAAGAGACATTTTGCATTGCGCTGGGGAATGTAACAGCGGCTGCGTGGATTCTAGCAGAAGCAGCCTTTAAACGAAGAGCATATCAAAATAAGGCCATGTCTGTGGTTAAAAGCACCGAGACAAGTGGGAATACGTCCGCCTAGAGGAGGCGTGTAATTTTGGCTACGCTCTTGGAGAAAGGTAACAATCCAGGGAGAGGTTCAGAGAACAGACCTTGTGCTAAAAACCCCTCAGGATATAGGAAACGACACTGATAACAATCAGGGAAAGAAATTTGACAAGGACTTTAAAAAAATTATTCATACCTAAGGTACCCGGCACCAATAATCCATTCACAACAGCTTTTGAAGCACTGGGGCCATATATCCAATGGCAGTTCTCTACGAAATTGCCACTAAACACTCAGGCCGTCCCCACAGATCATCATGCAGTGGGTGTCATGCGGATTCACCCAGTGCAGGATAATGTGGCAGTGATCGCCAAATAATCTCGATATTGCTAACTGTACCCACTGAATTTTGATAAAGTATCTATAAATAGCGTAACAGGTGCCTTTGTTCATGGAGTTCAGGTAGATATCTTTTTGAAGAGTTCATCCCAATTGTGGTGAATTTGGACCGGTCGACACAGATTGCAGGGAGAGGGTTTTCGTGGTCGTGAGTGAGTTCACGTCCAGGACACTTAGGTAGTTGGACCCTGTATTTTTAATGGTGAGCTGACTACATTATAAATAAACTGGTTGTACGTGTGGGGTCCAAGTGCGACCCACTGCTTCTCCGAAAGGATGTGTACCGTAGGGTAACGAGCTAGCTCACCCAAAATTACCTTCTAGTCAAGAACAGGCTACATTAGAATGGATTTATGTGTTGTAGGTAAATTATTTTCCTGACTTTTGTCAGGAAAGAACATGATACCGTCCTCTCCCAAAAAGTGAGAAGGAAGGGAACAAGTATCTCACAGACATTTTGTTTTCCTTAATAGTGCCTTGAAACTTGATCTTCAAGGAAGCACCTATGAATAAACAGGATTTTGTATGTATGTGGGCGGGGAGGCAGAATTTTGGAGAGGCAAGTGTTTTGAATCCTGACCCTTACCCAAATACTCACCTATCCACATTGCACCCCTGCCATTGTTTTACCAAAATGGCAGCCCCACCTGAGGCTCTCTGACCAGCCAGGCTGTAGACCCGGTCACCACACCACCCAGTAATTATCTCAATTGGTTCTACAACTGTCAGGAAGATGTCTTGGACAGCAGGAGATTTTATATCCACTGATTTTTCTAGCAAAATAACTAATAAGAGATAAATGTGAGCTTGCCTCAAGAATACCATAGGATATTAAGAGCAAAGCACAGAGGGGGCGCCTGGGTGGCACAGCGGTTAAGCGTCTGCCTTCGGCTCAGGGCGTGATCCCGGCAATCTGAGATCGAGCCCCACATCAGGCTCTCCTGCTGTGAGCCTGCTTCTTCCTCTCCCACTCCCCCTGCTTGTGTTCCCTCTCTCGCTGGCTGTCTCTATCTCTGTCGAATAAATAAATAAAATCTTTAAAAAAAAAAAAGAGCAAAGCACAGAAACATGCCTTATATTATTGTACACCTTATATTTCAGTGTCATTTCAATAGGCAATTTATTCTTCAAGTGTATAGGGCCTTTGATTCTTATGTCACCCAGAGTCACTTACCCACGTGTGAGTCCCCCAGTCTCTCATGACTGCAGGTCCCCTCCCCGCGAAATTGCACTGCTTTATTTCTAAAACAGCAAAGAGTGCAAGTAGCCTTGGCACAATGATGTTTTTTGTCATCGCAGCAATAAGTTCTTTTAATGTCCATTTTTCTGGGAACCCGATTCATCAGACAGGTGAAATTATTGGGCCCCTTGTTCTCTAACCTTCGTTGTTGAGCAAGTTTTGATCTGTTCTGTATGAAACATCTATCATCCCACCCTCAAAGAGCTAATATTATATTATGGGACATAGAATACAAGCGCAGTGTGTAAATTAATCCCATTTACAACACACAGAGATGAACACCATTCACAAAAAATCTATTCTAAAGATTATTTTCAGCTTTCCTTTAATTTGGTTCCCTTCTAAGTTCAGTTTCTACAGAAAGAAAAGGTAGCAAGTCATCAGGGAGAGATCCCCAGATGAGCCGCCGGGGGCCATTGGCTCCAGCCCTGGCTCCCGTACTAATGAGCGTGTGACTGCAGACACATCATTTCATCTTTCTGGGCCTGTTCTCTCATCTATTAAGTGGACTAGAGCGTCTCCAAGGTCCCTCCCAGCCTAACATACAATCCGAAATCATTCACTGTCAACCCGCCTATTTATAATTACCTCTGCAAGAATGCAGGTGCTGGTTCATGTTTCCTCCTGAAGGGGATTTGTCACGGTTTCAGCCCCAGGTTTCAGCTTCACACTTCCTGAGCGCCAAGATAACCAACAGCCTTTCTTTCCCAGGACAGGGAGTAGTGAGAGTTGGAGAGATGAGCCTTTAAGCCATTCTAATAAAGTTTTAGATTAATTATGAAGATATATTCTAATAAATATCCTAATAGTACAAATAATTTGGTATGTTTGACATATTTCAACATTGAAGACTTGAACTGAACTTATTCTGTGGTTATGGGGATCACAGTGTTTTGCAACATTACATATAAGTAAGGTGGTTCTTTTTAGATTTTTCTATTTATTTATTCTAGAGATAGAGAGCGGGGGAGGAGCAGAAGGAGAGGGACAAGTAGACTCTGCACTGAGCATGGAGCCCAACGAAGGGCTCGATCCCATGACCCTGAGATATGACCTGAGCCGAAATCAGGAGCTGGGCACTTAACTGACTAAACCACCCAGGTGTCCCTAAATATAAGTAGGTTTTTGTCTTCCTCAGTGGATCAGTACTTTTCCCCTTGCTAAGAATAGATCATGATTTTCTATTTCTGAGAAAATTCATCAAGGTTTTCTTAATCTCTCTAAAAGTTATTATAGTTTTCATAAGTAAGTATCCATTTTACTTGCATGATTATTTTTCAAGTTGTATATTGCCTTGAATTCTGTAAGTATGTTTGGGGTTGGGGAACATGCTTTCTTTAATGATTAGCAAAGCAAATAAATAGCAGGCTGTGGCTTCTTCCTCTTGATCAACCCCAATTAGAAGGAGCCTTCATTCTGGGCCGGGGTTAAATGATATTGAGTATAATTTAGTTCTTAGCGTCTGCAGTGAGGGTTAATAGTGGCTACAGAAGGATAAGCATGTGGCAATAGGAAGTTTATATTTCATCTCCAGTAGCAGGAAGATGTGGACTTTGGCTCAGGACTCTCACTTTCAGGCTCTGTGACCTTATTTGACCTCTCTGACCATCAGGTTCTCATTCGTAAAATGGACATAGAGGGGAACTAGAGAAGATGTTTGAGGTGGTGTATTAATTTACTGGTAGTGCCGTGACAAAATATCCCAGACTGCGTGGTTAAGCTTCAAAAGATGTAGTTTCTCTCAGTTCCAGACAGGTGTGGGCAGGTTTTGCTCCTTCAGAGGCCTCTGTCCTTGGGTTGCAAATGGAAGCCTCCTCTCTGTGCTCACGGTCGTCCCTCGGTGTGTACAGTGTCTGGTAGCTCTCTCTGTGTGTCCACATTTCCTCCTATAAGCACACCAGTCGTTTTGGATTAGGGCCCATCCTAAAGACCTCATGTTAACTTAATCACCCGTTTAAAGATCTTATCTCCAAATACAGTCACATTCTGAGGGGAAAATGAATTTTGGAGGAACACAACTCACACCAGGTAGGTTCCCTGGGCAGCAGCCCCTGAGATGGCTTTCTGGGAGCAGCAGATTTATGAGGGGTGGGGGTGTAGGCAAGCTCTCAGGAATAAAGTCGGTAAAGAAGTGAAGGAAGCGGTATTGGGCTGTGGGAGAAGTTGAACCACGATGAAGTCATAACAGAGGCCTCAGCTGATCCCACAGAGAGCTCTGGATCTAGGATGACCCTTTAGAGTTGCCCCAGGTTGAGGCCAGAGGGCTGGGTACCCCAACACTGACCAGATGCCTCTAGGAAAGGAATGCCACCAGGAAAGGGCAGGAGGCCAGTCCTTGCGCCAGGAGACTCCCTGTAATTGAAGGTCATTCATGTGAACCTTCAGCTTGGCAGCTGGGGGGTTGAGTGCCTCAGTCCTGAAGGTGGGGTGCAGGGTGGTGCCCCCAACTTCCACTGGAGACGTAAATGTCAATTTCACCATTTCATAGGATTTTGATGAGAACTGACTGAGACAAGCATAGGTAGTCCCTGGCATGTAGCTGGAGCTCGCACCATTTCCCCTCCATGGCCCCAGTCTGGGCATGTCCACAAGGCCCTTCCTGGGCAGCAAGATCCTCAAGCTGTGGAGAATCCTGGCCTCCCACACAAATCTGTTTAATGTGTTTCTGCTGAGTAGGAACAGGGTCTGGGAGAGCTGGTTTTCAGGTACTTTCCAGTGTTGATATTTAACTTCCCTCCCCTCTGACCCCCTTCCTTCTGTCATCCAGATAGCTCAAATCAACAATCCATAAACCATCTGAACTCTTGATATACGGAGCTCTTCAGGGAGCCGCATGCCGCTCGACTACAAAGCTCTGTAATTTTCAGGGTGGTTTTTTTTCCTTATTATTTTTAAATACCCTGCATTTAAAGTTTCACATCTGCAGAGGCACAGAGAAGAGCACGTAGAACATAATGCACAGTGAGCTCTGGGAGAAAACAAAAGAGGAGGGGTGGGTTCAGACAAAGAGGTTGCCTTTTATCTCTGGCACGAGGCTTTTGTGGTTGCTGTTGATCAGAGCAAAGCAAAGTCCATTTGGGAGAGCCACGTGCCTCTCCAAACTGTGCGAGAATACTTCATGGCAGTGAGTCCTTGGGTTGAGGCACAGTGAGGCTTCCAGAGAGAGGCTAAATGGCAGCCTATTGTTCTGGAAAATGTAACCTAGCAATGAATGGATGGGAAGAAATAAAGAACTTTAAGTAAAGAAAGGCACTGTGTGGGAGTGAAAGAAGTACATAGTCTCCTTCTTGCCTGCAGCTTTTCCTAATGGAGACTAGCAGAAAATAAATGGAGATTTGCCCGATATATTTGTTCTCCCAAGGACAAAACCTCATGTGGCCTGTCCTTCAATACCTCCTGGAGGTGGATCCTATTTCCAGGTGTAAACTCACACCCACCATGTCAGGGAGGATAAAGAAGCAAAATGCTTCAGGCTGTGAAATGAAACAGTTCGCTCTGACCTCAAAGGAGCCTTCTAAGTGTTTTGTGGGGTACCGTAAAACAGATTCGCACCCTGCATAATGGATAAAGAGGAGAAAAGGCTATTTCACGTTATGTGAATCAGGGATCAGAGACAAATCCCAAGGGAAGCTTTTGGCTTCTTGTGCTGCCATTTCCCTGTTAGCATTGTTTATTCATTAATTCTCCATTTATGGGGCACCTTCTGTCTTAATCTGCTTAGGCTCCCATAACAAAATTTTATAGCCTGGGCAGCTTAAATAACAAACATTTATTTCTCACAGTTCCAGAGATTAGGAGTCCCAGACCAAGGTGCCACCAGAGTTGGTTCCCTGGTGAGGGTTCTCTTCTTGGCTTACAGATGGCCACCTTCTCATGGTGTTGTCACATGGCAGAGAGAGAGAGGGAGCAAGCTCCCTGGCTCTCTTATAAGGGCACCAATCCCATCATGAGCACCCCACCCTCATGACCTCCTCTAAAACGAATTACCTCCCAAAGACCCCATCTCCAAATGCGATCACATTGGGGCTTCAGCGTTTTCATTTTGAGGAAACACAATTCAGTCCGTAGCATTCTACTCCTTGACTCCAGAAATTCATGTTTCTTCTCACTTAAAATTACAGTCCTTCCACCCAAAAATCCCCACAAGTCTTAAATAATTTCAGCATCGAGTCTGAAGTCCAAAGTCTCATCTAAATATCATTTAAATCAGATGTAAGGGAGTCTTGAGTATAAGTCATCCTGAGGCAAAATTCCTCTTGAGATGTGACCCTGTGAAATGAGACAAGTTGTGTGCCCCCAAAATGCAGTGGTGAGACAGATGGAGCATTGGCATTCCCGTTCCAAAAGGGAAAAATAGAAAAGAAGGAAGAGGTGATGGGTCCCAAGCAGGCCAAAACCCAGCAAGGCAAATCCCATCGCATCTTAAGGCTCAAGAAGACTCAGTGTGTTAATATGAGTATGAATATGTTGGGGAATATTTTTCAGTCCATAACACTTTCTATGCCCAGGAAAGAAGGGGGTGGTGGGCATATGGTCTCTGCTTTCAAAGGCCGGGATTAAGAGAGACATAACCTAGTTAGGGAAGTCAGAGAAGACTTCCGTGAAGAAATGACTAAGCTGGGACCTGAGAGATGGACAGAGGTCTACTAGGGAAGAGCATTTGAGACAAGCAGGCAGTATGAGCAGTAGCCCCGTAGCAGGAGCCAACATGACGAGTTCAAAGCCTAAAGAAGGTCCTCATTGGACCTGGAGCAGAAAGAGCTCAGGGAAGCATAATGGGCAGGGTGTGGTTGGAGAGCACCCAGGAGGCTGGACCAGGCAGGTCCTTGCCTACACAATACAAAGAGAATCCGCTAAAGGAATTTACACAAGGTGGCAGCATGATCATTTTCACAGTTTGAAAAGATTACCCCACCTCCAGTGTAAAGAACAGACCAAAAAGTGGCTCAAGTCTGAGTGGATGCTGGTAGATGGTACGCAGTAATTGCAGTAATCCAAGTAGGAGACAACAGTGGCTTGGACTGGAGTGGGTAATGGTAGGAAAGAAGAAGCGTGAACTGATTCAGGCGTTACTGAGGAGGTAAAGGCAACAGGATTTGATAGTAGGCTAGATCCTGGGGACAAAGGAGAGGGAATTAGCAAATCTCATTATCCTCCACACCTGACAGAAGGACCTGGCCCAGATGTGTGCACACAGCACATTTCAGATCTCATACGCCTCAGTCTTCATGTGAAGTGCTCAGGGTACGCCTCCAACATCAAGACAACATGTATTCCCCATCGCTTTGGTGGTTCCTGGCCTGTTTGCTCTCGGCCCTCCTCCTCCCACTTCTGCTCTGCTCTAATTACAGAGAGGCTGGCCTCTGCAGTCTTTGTTGTACAAAGCACTTCTGGCTGTGTTTGGCCATTGGGAGGCTGTGTAGAGTAGAGGACAGGAGGACAGGCTAGGTGCTTCCCTGTCTTGGCCAGTATCTCCTAGAGTCCCATTTGCTGCAGGACAGATCTGTCTTGCTTCCAGCTGCCCTCAGATGGCCCTGGCCCTGGGCTCTAAACACACTGCTTCTTCCCTGCCTCCCCCCAAACTAAGGGCCATCTAATTTTCTAGTTACGAGTCTCTGGGTTATCTCACTAACCCCTGTTTGGCTTCTCAGCCCTTCCATCGTCTGCATGACTATTTCTCTGAATGAAGTTCCCTCTGTTTGCCTGGTTTGACCTTGTTTCATGTGGTTCTTACATCACTAAGTCCAGAAATGCATCCCTTCCGACCACTTACCAATGTCGGACACTCATTAGTTTTCTTCCACCATGAAATAGAAAGCTTAAGATGCAAATAATCCTAGGAGGTTTTACAAATTGAATTATACATAGGACATGGTTTTGCCCACAGACAGCACAATGTATATGCTCGGTATAAGAGAACAGATGCAGTGGGGTTGGGGTAGAGGGACACTAAACAGAAGCACAAGGAGAAGGTCAGAGAATGAAGAGGCTAGAAAAAGAAAGTGAAACATAGGCTGGTGATGGGTAGTAAGGAGGGCACGTATTGCATGGTGCACTGGGTGTTATACGCAACTAATGAATCATCGAACTTTACATCAAAAACCAGGGATGTACTATATGGTGACTAACATAATATAATTAAAAAAATTAATTAAAAAAAAAAAGAAAGTGAAACATGCCAAGATTGACTCGCTTCCAAATTTGCCAAGAGCAAGCCATAGGGTGACACCATTACTATACAGATATGTGAAGTGATGCCTCCCAAAGGCTAGGTGAATTATAGCGAAGTGTCAAGAACAATTAGACAACTAAAAGCAGGATCTCAAGAGGAATAATTAGAAAGCTGTATTAGCAAAATATAGAAATGTGGAACACCAAAAATCTATTCTGTGTTTTACTTTAACTATGATACAGTTAGAATAATTTCTACCTAAAGTCTACACCAAGCTATTATAGCTGTTCAGTCTCCATTCTATATTGGTTGCCATTTACCAAAAAGAAAAAAAAAAAATTGTGTCTGTAGAGTCTACGTATCATAGGCAAATAAATAATATACTAGGGCAGGAAGCAAAAGCATGAACCCAAGTTATATTTGTTCAGAGCTGGGACCTTTTTATACTCATGAGGATAATTCTAGTGTAATACAAAATTGGATTTGCTCAGTTGTAAATATAACCTATGTATGAGCAATATGTGCTGGGAATGACCCAGATTGTGGCTTTTATAAATAGCCCACATTGTTTGGTATATAGTATACCCCGCACCATTTAGTACATTAAACAAGTTAAACTCTGCAACCTCTCCACCTCCCTGTGTGAGCGTGCACACACAGGCGCGCACACGCATGCACACTAATGCTTACACCTATCTTTCAAACACCATGAATTCAAGGTTTTAAAGTAAAGTTCAGTAAACTACAACAACAAATATATTGTACACCAAGATGACAGCCTCACCTGGCTCTCCACGGTTACTGTCTGAGATGGTAGTCACTGGCCACATATGGCCACTGAGCACTTTAAAGGTAGTAATCTTGAGATATGTTGTAGGTATAAAATACACACTGGATTTCTCCAAGACTTAATACAAGAATGATATAAAATATTGTATTAATATTTTTTGTATTGATTATATGTTGAAGTAGTAATATTTTAGACATTAAATTACATATACTTTTTTTCCCCCGAGAGAGGTCATGAGAGTGCAAGTAGGGGGAGGGCATCGGTGAGGGGCAGAGGGGGAGGGAGAGAAAATCTTAGGCAAGCTTCACAGCCAGCATGAAGCCCAGTGCGGGGCTTGATTTCATGATCCTGAGATCGAGACCGGGACAAAAATCAAGAGTTAGATGCTTAACCAACTGAGCCATCCAGGTGCCCCAACTTTTGTATGCTTCTTAAATTAATTGTAATTGTTTCTTGTTACTTTTTTAATGTGGTTACTAAAAAATTAAAAAATGTGTATGTTCCTAAGGACAGTTTAAATAATCAACCATCTAAAGACAAATTCTAGTAAGTACCATGACTTTCAAATCCCCTTCTACCACCAACATTCAGCATGTCTGACCACTTCCTTGGTGCTTTGGGGAATGCAGTGTTTCTTCTGGGAGGCATGAAGTAGGGCAAAATAAAATGATATTGGTAGCTAGAGAAACCTGGCTTTGAATCTAGTATTCAGTAGCTGTGTGGCCCTGAGGGAATTATTAAACTTTTTGAGTCTTAATTTCCTCATCAGTTAGATACCCCCCAGGATGTTAGAAGGATTAAGGAAAACAAAGGTAAAGTGCCTCGCTCAGTGTTTGACATATAGTAGCTGCTCAAAAGTAATACCAATTATTTTGTTTGTCTGTTTTTAAATCAAGTATGCATGAGAACAGGTGGCTAATATAGGACTGACTGCATGAAAGTCCCCATGTCAACTCAAACAGCGTCAGTGGTCAGTGAATACACTGATGCAAATTGAAGGAAGGGCCCCACCAGCAAAGTGTTATTTGGTAAAGGCTCTCTTAACTCTTTATTAATTACGACCATCTAAATCTCTAACCCATTTAAATGGCCTTCCTGGGTAGGATTTATGCCAGTGGCACAAGGGAAAGGAGCAAGGCATGCTTCCCTTTGCTCAGTTGTGGACCACTCTCTGCTACCTGCCATATTCTCCCCTTGTCACTAAGACCTCCACAATCTTAGCTATGATCTTTGGTAAAGAGCTCTAGAAGTATAAAAATGTGCACTGAAATAGTTATTAAATGCAAATTTGCTGTTTGATGAAGCTTTGGAAGTCTCTGATAGCTCTCTGTGCTTCTAAAAAAATATACTACAAAGCCACCCTCACACTGCTTCAGGTTGGCTTTTCAACCAATTAACCAAGTAAAAGAGGAAATCTTAAATGAAATCTCAATGTCATGAAATCGTCAATCTGATTTATCTCTGTTATGACTGGACAGACTTCCCAAAACTCAGGTCAACTGTCCAAGAGTAGCTGTTACTTACTAGCAGCCTGCAGCACATCCAAAGGAATTTTAGTCTGAATCCATTCCTTCTGAGGTGCATAGCTCCCCACTTCCTTATTCTTTCCTCAAAAGAATGGTAGGTAGGCATAAATCAAATACAGGCATACTAAGACATACATGCTTATTTTTGTCGAAACTTCGAATTTATATTCCCACGTCGCTATCATAACGTGTATGTCTCTGAAACACACTGAACTATTACTGACAAAAAGCCTAACGATGTAATGCCCCATGGAAAAATGAGTCCAGAACCTAACTTTAGTCAAGCATATGCTCTTTCCTGTCCTGATGGGATTAGGAATGGTGTTCTGTCATCTGTCACACCCTCCTTTGATTCTCTCACTTGTTCCCTCCACTTACAAAGAAATTCTCAGGCACCTCTCTCTCCAACAGAACTGTGTCTGTTTGCTCTCTCCCCTTCCCAATCACACTGCCACCTGATCCCAGTAGAAGATTTACTGACCTGACCGGTTAGCATCCCAGGCCATTTATCAGGCTGGGGTTTACTAGTTGCATGGGCAACTCTGTTAAGAGGTACACAGACATGCTCCATGCCTTCATTCATTCAACAGATACGTGGAGAGTGCCTTCTCTATCCCAGACATTGTTTTAGTTGCTGAGATAAAGCAGGGAACAAAACAGACCATAATCCCTTTCTTCATGGAATTTACATTTTAGTTGTGTGATTCCTATCAACAAGATAAATAAGGAAAATATTGAGTATCTCGGGTGATAAGTGCTAAGGAGAAAAATGAAGCCAGGAAATAGGGGGTTGTTGGTGTGGTATTTTAAGACAGGACAGATGAGGTCAACTTCACTGAGAAGGTGCCATTTTGACCTAAGATCCAGCTATGGATACAGCCATCTTACTCCCAACTTTTCTTGACTTCATTTCTTTATGAGCCTAGCTAGAGAGTGGTACAGTCTCAAATTAAATTC
Source organism: Ursus americanus (assembly GCF_024610735.1). Lineage (NCBI taxonomy): Eukaryota > Metazoa > Chordata > Mammalia > Carnivora > Ursidae > Ursus > Ursus americanus. Next base: position 27,796,992 of record NC_142157.1, on the reverse strand, counting down.
TGCAGAGAGAATCTAAGCTGTGTGCTCCAATTCCAGCATTAACCAGAGGGCTCTAAACCTACCCACATGACCAATCACCTCTGTTGTTTATTGCCTAGAATTCCCTTGAGAATTTCCCCAGATGTAGAAGTTATTAGCAGGACAGGATTTTCGAATTGCTGTATTTCCAGCTGTAATAGCCCTAAAATAGCACTAAAACCACACTCTTACCCTCTGGCATCTCTCTTCTCTCCATCCTCCCTAAGCTTCTATGGAGTAAGGAGGGAGAACAGATTCCCAATATAAAACTGTGAATGATGATTCTGCATCCAGGTCTGGGTTTCTAGTTTAGTGAAGGCTTAAAGAGAGCAGGTCTGTGCAATTAGAGATGAATAATCGTACTCACTTACTGTTATTGATCATTTACTTTTTATTGAAACTCCTATGTTTTAGCGCTTTCCTGAAAATGTACATGTATCATTGTATTTAATCTTCACAATAATTTTATTGTTTATATATATAATTATCCACTTGGTACATTTAAGGAGGATGAAGCGTAAAGAAGCAAAGTAACCTGCAGCAAGTAATGGCAGATCTAAGACCCACACATAAGCTGTCTGGCTCCAGAACATTCATTTTAGAGACCATGCAGTGTTTTCTGTGAAATACTGGAATATGATGATTTAAAAGGAAAGATCCTCATTGGTTAGGTTACCCACAGGAACTACAGGCTTTGATCCCTCAAGCTTCCCATGGTATTGTTCCTTTCTTCCCTCTTTCCCTTCCCTTCCTTTCCCATTTCCTTTCTTTCAGTTTCTGGGTCAGATGTTGACTTCACATCTTTGCCCTCCACTATCATCGTGGTTCTTCCAGCCAAAGATTCTCTCCTTCTTCCTCTCTAGCACAGAACCTTCGGGAAGCCTTTCTAACACTTTTTCTACATGCTAGTAACAAAGATGAAGAGACAGAATGTGAAGACTTTTCCCAGGACCCCTCTTTGGCACCACCTTCTTTTCTCTCTTAAATCCTGCTGAGAATGACAAAGTTACTATTGTAGGGGAGGGAGGAAAAATTATTTTCCTTCCACCCTGCTGGGTTCTCCAGCCAGTCCCTGTAAACTGGTCTGACGAAAGCAGATCAACGAGAGAAAAACAGAAGCTTATTAGCAGGTGCATCCTGCAGTCACATGGTGCTCAGTCTTCAGTAACTCAGAGGAGGGCTGGACTTGGGGTCTGTGCCCCTAACTTAGCAGGGAGAGGGAGGGGGGGAGAGGCACTTATGGGAAAACAAGAGGCTATTTGCAAAGACGAGTGGGGCCTTAGGAGAAGCGATGGGTGGTGTGATAGTGTGTGGCAGTGTCCAGGTGTGGTGGCTGAGAGGGCAGAGCTGCCCGGGGAGGGGATTTATGACAGTTGAGTATTTGGGGGAGGTTCTGCTTTCAGGCAAATCAGAGATTTCAGAAACTCAAATGTCTTCAAACCAAATAGTTCTTGCACCAAAGTGGCATATTTTGGGGTAGTATGTCCTGATCCCCTTCACCATGTGAATATTGAGGAAGGTGTTTCTATCCCCAAACTCATGTATGTATGCTACAGTATCTCTGGCTGAAGGAAAAGAGCTGGATGGGGAGCTCCTTGCCACTGGAAAAGAGAAAGGGTTACTCTTCTGGCCCTTTATCCATTGTTCTTTGTCTCTTCCAATGCTTCTATCACCAGTCCTGCCTAAAGGGCACCCAGCCTGATAAAGTCTTGGGTCAGAGAGAAGGTGCCAGGATTATAGAACCATGAAAAGGAAAGGAAGAAGAGAGATCCTCAGAAATGGTTGATGGCTGAGGTGGGAATCCTTAGTCACTGGTCATTCCTTGATCATCATTCACATATAAGACACATATTGAGACTGTCCATTCTATGATAGTACATCCTACAACCTGGGGTCATACAAAGGTGACAAAGCTCAGCCCTCCTTTTCAAGGATCTCACAATCCAGATAAACCTGATAGGTAATTGCCTTAAAAATATTTAACATTCTCACTTGCTGAGGTTTGTGCGAGGTGAATTGAAAATATTGATTTCAGTGGAAATATATCAAAATTACACTTCGTTCAATAGACAAGAGTGTTGCTCAAGGCTTGGGGCTTGATACTATGCTTCATTGGTGTTTTTTTATTAAAAAGTTCTAGTAGCAGTGTAACAGGTTAGTTTATTTGCATTTTTTTAGAAACTTCCTCTCTCTCATCCTTTGCCCCCCACATTTTGCCTCCAATATCTCTGTGTGAAATATGAACCACTTTCAAACAAGTTAAACTTGAAGACCTACTTAGTTTCTCAGGCTCATTACCAAGGATTTAAAACCTCTCCTATTCATTCCACAACAATGGTTTCCATGGCAATTACTGCAACACATGACATCCCCTGCAGCTCTGCTTAAAAATGCACCAGCAGAAATGGCTACACATCAAAACATTTGTCAGGAAAAGCTAGGCTGGGCAGGTCTCCTTCTAGGTGGCACTGGGTGTAAGAAATTAATAATAAAAAAAAGACAGTCATTTTGATTTCTTTGTGCAATATTGATTTTCCTCTTTTTATTTCAACACTTCACACCTGTGAAGATATAATTTCTTGTAGCAAATCATTTGAATTGCATTTGTGTGAAAGTGGCTAGGGATGAAGACAAAGTGCTTACCATAATTTCTGTCACCCCTTTACCTCTTTCATCTGTTCCTGACTCTTTTAGCCATTACCACTTGCCCTTTCCCCTTCTAAGAGACCCATAAATTCTGGAAGAATAAGTAGAGTGCCAAAGTAGAATCCCAGACAGAGAAGAGAATCACACACTACGCTGTCTCCCTGTCTGCCCTTTCTCTTTCCCACCAAGAAATACAAACGGAAGGTGCACTTAAAATACATCCACAAGAAATAGCGAGTCAAATGAAAACCCAAAGCAAGGACATCCCTTTTATTGAGCACAGCAATGCGCAGGGACCATGGTAAGAGCTTTGCATTAATCATTTTATCACAATACTATGCAATCAGTGTTTTCAGTGCCATACAAATTCAGAAATGCATGCTTAGCGAGAGAGAGAAATTTGCCTAAGATCATGCAGCCATATGTGTCAGAATTGTAACCCACATTGGCCTGGCTCCAGAACCCACGCCCTTGAGTTAATTGATAAGGGGACTAATTTTCTCACTCAGGTCTGAGAAAAGGTGGATGGGGAGAGGTGTGTAGTCAAGAGGTCCAGGCTATTATCTGAGCTCTTGGGAGTCCTTGTGCACTAGCCGGGACCATTCTAAGCAAGTCTCTACATCCTTACTCCCTCATTTTTCTGGAAAATGTTAATAGCAATGTTGACCTGCTTCCTTGGGTTATGTAACGAGAGACTGAAATAAACAATAGGTAAGAGTTTTGAAATGCTAAGCAGTAATGATGGTGATCATAAACTCACAGGGATAGACAGAGGGGAAACAAACGTAACAAGAATACTTTAAAATGAATAGGGAGAGGGGCTTGCCCAGAGAGAATGAATGGTATAATCCAATTACCCTCATTCTGTCAAGCCCTGAGCAGATGTGTTGGATGAGAAATGCAGCTCCTGATTCTAACTTCTGTGAGACCTGGCTCCAGAGGTGTAAAAGACCCCCTTGAGAAGACTATCTGGGTCATTCCTGGTTGTTTCTGGCCCAAGAATATATAAGACCATGGAAGACTTTATGCACACTCATTAATTTTTCTGCAGGAAGAATTTCGGACTTCAAGCTTTCCTTTTAACAAGCATGGGAGTAATGCAAATATCACTTACCTTCATCATGGGTTCCAGTTTGTGTAATCATTAAATAAGGAGCTATATTAGCTGCATATGAAGGTAATAGCTTTGCTTATCTAACTTTACATTTACTTAGGCTCAATTCTTAATGATGTATGATAAGGATTGGCAATTAATGCAGCAGCTGAGGTTACCATGCTTGACTTTATGTTTTAGTTAGCAGAAATTAAACATGGTTGTAATTTTGCGTCATTTTCCCCTTTCCCTGCACTTGAGCAGCTGTGTGAAGAACCTTGGAAATAACACAGAACTGTGTCCCTACACATATTCCCATATATTTAGGGGAAAAGCATTTATTCAGCACCCGAGGACACACAACAGAACCCCACATGGTCCCCTTGCTCAAGGAACTCAGAGTCTAGGCATAACCATATAAGACTTTCATAGACATCATTTAAAAAGAAGGGTCCAGGGAAAATGGGAACTATAATCTATGTAGATGTGATCAAGCCGAGGCCCAAAGACTTGAGGATTTTGCAGGGCTTCCCATTCTCTTATACTGAAAACATGTAGAAAAAAAATGTATCTCAGTTGTCAATGATTGCACCAAGGTCTTCTAAGGACCTTCCATGGCAGTATAAAATAAAGAATTATAACTTTCAGAAAAAGATTAAGCGATCATGTTTTGTAAACTTTCAGGTTGGTCATTTTTGTCCATTACTTACATAAATGAATTGTAGCTGAATTCTAGGTTGAGTCCGAAAGGCTTTAGATTTTCCAAGGCTATTATTTTGGGATATTTTAAAAAGACACCCTGGAAATTGATTTAGCTTCTTGGAAATAAATAACTCTTCTAGAATGTATTTCTTCCGGATATCCCTCCTAAAATTCTTAGGTTTTCTCAGGGCACCTGGGTGCTGCAGTCCATTAAGCGTCTGACTCTTGGCTTGGGCTCAGGTCTTGATCACAGGGTTATGACCTCAGGATTGTGAGATCGGGCCCTGCGTCGAGCCCTGCATCAGCCTCTGCACTCAGCATGGAGTCTGCTTAAGACTCTCTCTCCCTCTCCCTCTGCCTGTCCCTGCTATGCTCACTCTCTCTCTCAAATAAATAAGTCTTTAAAAAAAATTTTTTTAGGCTTTCCCAGATTATACAAGCTAAAGCCAAAGAACACACATTGCATTTTGGCTTTCAGAGACATAAATACTTAAATATACATATGCGTAATTATACGTATTTAAATATTGGTCACATCGCCACTGACAGGAGGATCATTGCAAATAGAAAGATGGTGGGCATTTAAGAAAAAGTATCCTAATCATGTATGAAAGACTAAAATAGGAGATTTATGTGGGGATGCACTTGGGATGAACACCCAAGGAAAGGGATGGAAGGGAAGGAATTGAAGCAGAATTGGGCAGATAGAAGTTGAGCTTCTCTGCTCTCTCAACAGAGGCTTCCACTTGCTCAACAAGGAGCTCCAAAGCTGGATTAGCCCTTCAGAATGGTCCTAGGTCTAGAAGGGACCAGGCCCTTGTAACTCCTACGCTGATTATTCATTGGGTGGGCCTCCCCAGGAATGCTGTGACTTCAAGCAATGTGGTTCCCTTTAGCAAAGATACTAGCAAAGAGCCATCTGCCAGGAGCACTCTCAGCATCTGGGAAAATAAATTCTGGAAAGGGAACCTGGACAGCATATCAGTGTCTTAAACAATACATTGTACTCATTCACGTATTCATCCAATGGATGTTGATGGAACTCTCACAATATGCAATTAGGGTGCCCGTGATCAAGTGATAAACAAAGCAGACCAGGTCCTCACCCTCATGGGATTTTCACTCTGGAGGATGAGGAAGGGGTTTTACAAAAAAGAAACAAACAAATGAAATAATTACCAAGTGTTAGTACTATAAAGAAAATAGAGTGATAAGATAGAGATGAGGAGAAGGAGAGGCTACTTTAAATAGAGCCTTTCAAAGAGACAGGATTGAAGAATGAATGGAAGACAAAGGAGTGGAGAGAATGAGAGCCAACAATTATTTTGAAAATATTGACTATGAGGTAAAGGAGAGAAATTGGGACGATAGCTACAGGAGGACGTGGTATCAGAAAGGTCACTGATATTTTCTTAACATGTTTGCAAGGCAGATGAGTAGAGAAGAAGAGAAGGGTGAGTCAGGAGAGAAAAGGTAACTGAAGAAGCAAGTTCCACATCAGGAATCAGCAAAGTAGGGCCCCAACTCCAGCATCTGGTTTTGTAAATAAGGCTTTACAAAGCCACACCCACTTGGTTACTTATTGTCTATGACTGTTTTCATGCTACATCAGCAGCCTTGAGTTGTTGTGAGTGAACTCGTGGCCTACAAAGCCTAAAACTTTTATTATCTGGACCTTTACAAAAAATGTCTGCTGACCACTGGATTAGAGGCGGTGAGAGGAAATGGGGTCCAGGGTACATCTGAAGAGGCTTACCGGTGGATAGAGCAGGTGCCCTTCTTGAGATGCAACGGGAGGAAAGGCAAAGAAGATCCACACAGAGGCAGATAAGTTTATGGATTGGTGGTGGCAAAAAGAAAGGAGTTCCATTTTGATGGTTTTTATTTTCTTGGTGGCAAATTAAATAAGAGTGTGAAGGGAGGAGTTGGAAGTATTTGAAAAGAAAAGAGAGGTTTGAAACTCTTGACTTGGACAATAAAAAAGCTTAATTTACTATGAAGCATACTAGAATTGAAAGAAGTGGTGGTACACACCCACTGGAGCTAATGGCCCCAAATTTAAAGTACCCCAATTTAATGAAGGCCCACTAGTTATATGATGTTGTAATAAATTTATACTTTGACAGCATTCTCTCTCCTCCAACCTAAAGCAGTGAGAAACAACATATTAATATAATAATAATAATAATAATAATAATAATAATAATAATAAAGACTCAGTTGAGTTTAGAAAGAAGATAATCATCTCCATATACCCAAAACAGAGCATAAAAGTAAAGCAGTAAGTTCACTTGAAGAATCAGGCATTGGTGGCTGGGTGTTTGGGTTCTTCAGGGTGAGGGATAAAATAAGCTTAATTTTAGGCTCACTCTTAAAGTTGGAGTTAGGGTGTGTGTATCAGGTTCAGCAGAAAAAATATAGAGCACTCTTGGGGTCCCTCAGTGGCTCAGGTGGTTAAGTGTCTGCTTTTGGCTCAGGTCATGATCCCAGGACGCTGGGATCGAGCCCCATGTTGGTCTCCCTGCTCAGTAGGGAGCCTGCTTCTCTTTCTGCCCCTCCTCCTCCTCATGCTTTCTCTCTCTCTCTCTCAAATAAATCTTTAAAAATCCTTAAGAAATATATAAAGCACTGTAGAAATTTGAAACATAGAGGAATTTAGTACAGAGAATCAGGTGCTTACACATCATTGGGAGGGTTGAAGAATCAGGTTCTAGGCTGGACATTTTGGAATGATGGCAGAATACCACGGAATCAGGTAAACCTCAGCTGCTCTGGTAGCTGTCCTAGGCTGGCAGCTTCATCAGTTCCTGGTTCCCCAGAAACTGCCTCAGGAAAGCTGTGCCCTTGCATCCCAACAGAGGCAGACAGAGGCTTTAGGAAGATTGCCTCTATGTCACTTGCGCTTTCCAAATCTAGCATGAATGTATTTATTTCACATCTGAGAAAGTTTATAGCTTCCTAACTTCTCCAGATAAAAGGAAAAAGAAATGGCAGAAACTAATCTAGTATCTACCACAATGAGGTAGCATAACATGAAAGGGCTGCTGCCTGAGGCCTGGGTCTTATGTTATAGAGAGCTGTGGGTCTATTGAGGTAGCTAGGAGCAGGTAAAGTGTAAGGGCCAGAAACTGAGTCAGATCACCTCCTGGCTCAGTGAATGGTCTGGTGAGCCTGGAAACACCATTGTGAGACTTAGTGCTAAGTTTTGTAACCAGGAAGCAGGGTAGAGGCAACTGCTAGGTTGGAACTAGTGAAGAGAAAGTGCAAGACAAAGAAAACGGGAAATGTCAACTCAAAATGAACCCAACAACTTAAATTTATCCTAAGAAAGCAGTGAAATCAGTAATTTGAATACAAATTCACTTCTGGTGAAATTAATTGTACACAAGTGTTTAGGGTGTGCAAAGGGATACATGAAAGAATAATATCAACTTCAAAAGAATAATAACTTGTAAAAGAAAAACTGGCTGAAAATAGGTGGATATGAAAGAGAAATTTAAAGTCTATGAATTAAAACGTAGTTATCAAATTAAAAAGATCAATAGATGCCATAAATACAAAATTAGCATAGTTAAGGAGAGAATTAGTAAATTGAAACACAGTACTGACAAAGTCACCTGGAACACCAATAGAGACATTAAAAACATAAACAAGAAATAGGAGATGTGGAAGATCGTTTCAGATACTTTTACATCTAAAGGGAGTTTCAAAAAAGAGAATGCAAGAAATAACGGACAAATACTATTTGGAGTCATACTTCTGAGATTTTTGCAAAAGGAAAAATAGTTTTTCTTAGATTGTATACCGTGAATACTAAGCCACTCAAATAAAAATAAACCCACACTGAGATGAGTTATAATTAAATAAAAGCACTTCAAGGATAATGTTAAAATCTTAAGAGCTTCTAGAGAAAAAAAGAGAGATGACTTAAAAGAATCAGACAAGTGCACTACCATCAAAATTCTCATCAGCAATAATAAAATGTTTTCAGAAGTAAATGTCATGCTAGTTTCAGAGGACTGAAAAACATAAATGGCAACAACAACTCTATGCCTGGATTGACTAGATTTTTTTTTTAAATGACAGCAAAACAAAATATTCAGACATTCAAAGACATAGAGTGCTTACCACCCACAGACCTTTAGTGAAACTATTATTAAACAATGTACTTCAGCAAGAATAATCAGTGAAGATATTCAGTTGGTGTGGGATAAAAGAAAAAACTACAAGTAAGACATTGATGAAAATGTTGGTAAATATTATTCACAGTTAACAATAAAAAAGTAAATCCAATCACCCAGCTCAAATGTTAGCATAAAGAATGTAAATAGCTGAGCTTTTACCACATCAATTTAAAAGCAGGCGAGAGAGACCAGGTTGGTGATCGTGTATCAGGAAATAAAAATAATGTTGGACCATGGGCTATAAATAGAATAATAAAGAAAGCAATGGTAACTACTGCAAAAATGGTAGGATCATTAGGAGGCCTCAGTGAGGTCAAGGAAAAGTTACAGTCAGGACCCGAGTAGGATAGGCTATAAAGAAGACCACATCCTTACAGTAGATTTCTGAGGTATTGCTCTGATGGGCTGACCATGGGTATGAATCATGAGATGAGCCCAAGGAAAAAAAATTAGAAGTGAAATCTAGGAAGTGACAGAATTCTACCGTGCCTCAGAATGAGATGGGTGTGAGTGAGTGAGTGAGAATGAAGGAGCAGGCAGGGGGTCAGAAATCCAAGGGTTCAATAAGCTAAGAGCGATGGTGTGATCTGTGAATGAAGGTGATGAGGAGGGAATGGAGTGGGTGTCTTGGGTGTGGCCATGAGAGGCAGCTCCTACCAGTGTGATGTTCTGTTTTACACCTAAGTGATGACAACATGTATAGTGGGGGTTCCTGAGAAAGAGTCTGGAGCACACTGCAGAATGAGTCTTTTAAGAGTTCCTACTTTCAAGGCTTAAATTAGATATAAAGGGAATTGAGAAATTATTTTTTTATCACTAAGGGCCATTTAGTGTCTATTGAGTTCCCTTGTTCTTTCTGGATGTCTCAAGATTAGATCTTCTGACTTAATTTCAGGATTCTCGAAAGAGTTCTTATGTCTTGTTTGCATTGCTTTACAATTTCGTGAGTGCCTGAGGGTTCTATGGAACTATATGTTATTCTTTGAGGAAGTAAACTATGCCAAAAAGATTAAGAAGCCTACTGATCAAGGAATCTATAGTCCAATGAAAAAAGAGCAGGAAATAGATCATTGTGAATACATGCACTTTTATGTTTTATGGCTTATATTGATTATATGTTCGTTGTAAATAAAATATGCAAACATCCTGCAATATATAGATAAAATCTATCTGTAATATAAATTCAAATCCATAAATAAGGCTCAGATTACATAAGGAATAGAAATTCTGATTAATGGAGTATTTTAGATTTCATGTGATTTGAAAATAATCAAATAAAAATTTTTATTGAGCTCCTTGAACATTTTAGGTGATAGTTTCTGTGTCACAGTTGATAAACAAAGAAGTATAAGACAATACTCCTACTTTCCAGAATTTCAGTTCAAATATTTTTAAAATATATCTAATATTTTATAAAAGCTGATACATATTAAATGTGAAAAGAAGAATTGCCCAGATTAATATATAATTATGGATGTCTAAAAATCTGGATGGTCAGTAGAAAAGAGTCAATGTGGTCTGATTTGCTCAAAGAGAACCTCAGAGAGATTCTTTATTTTAAAGAGAAATAGAAAGTTAAAAATGGCTTGAATACAAATTTAGAAATAACATTACAGAAGTCAGCTTAGGACTGACTGATGACAAGGTATAAGAAAGATTGTATAAGAGAGACATTAGAGGCATAAAACTGTTAGAAGTTCAGTGCTAGGCTTGAAGAGACATAAGCGTACTCTAGAGGTAAAAGAGAAAGAAAATATATATGGCTGAATGAGAAAGACATATAGTCAACCAATAAACTTTGTTACTAATCATCAGCAGTGAGATGACAGCAGGAATAAATTGGGGATTCCAAAGGGTCCAACAGGAGTTCAGTTGTATTTCTCACGAACATAGCAGAAAATAGAGGAAAAAAACTATTTTACCTCAAACTTAGTATTCTTGTGTTTGTGAAGCATAATATATACAAGCAACCCACAAATTGGGATCTGGCAGTGCGTATGTTAATGTTTTATTTCAAGCAAATGACTTTTTATTTTGTTTTTCTTATTAGAAAGGCTAAGTACATTTAATAACTTTTTAAAAACAGTTTTAACCCTGAAAGAATAAAGAGAAGCACAATTGATCACAGTGCAGGCGTCCCATGTTGCACTGAGCCAGGTGCTTCTAATAATGGCAACACAAACATGAACAAACAGACACAAGAGTACACATTACTCATTAACTCGTTCCTGAGGGGCATTAGACACTGAGTAAAGAGACTATATAAAAGCCTGATGTAGAATGAGGTACAAATCATGGAGAAATCTTAGCAAATCCATGCTTTGTGTTTAGATTATACTTTTCTTATTTTGCTTTATTAGCAAAAGTTATTGGCCTTGGTTTATTGGTGTTTCATATAGATTAAAGTACTGACAAAACATGCTTCGTGCTGGAGTTCGTTCTTGTGGAGATGTAAAGAAATTTTCATTTTCAAAATATCTGATCTAGACAGGCTTTTCTTTTGTTGAGTGTTTCATGTACCATGCCAGGATTTTTTTTTTTTTCCCAGTGCAAGATCCATTCTGCCACCATACAAAAGGAATGCACTCTCAGTATGGAATTTCTCTGTCTGACCTTGCATCAAATAGCCACCGTCTATTACCAGAATTGAAAGCCTAGCTTTCCTCTGGCTACTGAGGTCATGTGTTTAATTTTTTAGGTCAACATATCCAATTAAAACAAATTCAGTTCAGAGTAGACAATAAAAGGCAGAAGACTTACAAGGAACAAGACATTCACTTGTCTGAAGTTACATAATTAAGGGGGAAAAATGAAAGTTTCATATTGGCTTGTGCTGGGAATGTTGGATACTCTAGGTAAAATTCAACCACTCAAAAAACATTTTTTAAGGATAGCATCAAAGGAATCCTGTGACCCCTAGCAAGGTCAAGAATCACGAACAGGCATTATCTCCAGATTTGGAAAAGTAAATCATATCAAAGTAGACTTTAAATCAAATCAGAGTGGGCATTTATCAGTCTCATGGACTGATAGAAAAGGTTCTATGTTTTGAATCCTTTGCAAAAACCTCAAAGTACAATATATACAGGCATCCACTGGTTTCTTTATCCTATAGGCCTTTAGCCCCAGAGTTTTTCTGTTTCTCATATGGCTGGAACTCCAAGAGTCTTGTCTCATCCCTGTAGGGAGATAAAGACCAAATCAGGGTCTTCAGGCCAGGTGAGAAGTTAAAGGACTTGGAAGGGTCGGCTAGCCGAAAGTTCCCCCCAGGCTGCCCCTTCCTCTAAAGTGCATACTTAACACAAGCACGGGAGACTGCCTGCATTAAGTTCTGTAGCAAGATCACAATGAGCTCAAGTGTTTGCTCCCTTGGGCCCATATTTTGACATACTGCACACTCGTAAAAGAAGAAATTGACCCCAGAACAAGCTTCTGATGCTCTTAGTTAGTGAGTCAATGAATTATTAACTACGAAGTCATCACTGGATAGATAAAGGAATCTTCAAAACAAGTGCTTGGGCTCCTTTGAGTCAAAGTACCTAGGTTTGAGTCTTGGGTCTGCTCCTTAATGAATGCACTTCTGGTTGTTTAAACACCATAGGCCTCAGTTACCTACAGGGTAAGTAAAGATAGTGCCCCCTCCAAGCAGTTGTGAAAGTGAGGAGTTAATACGTATAGGGCACTTGGCTCAGGGGTTCTCTCCTACCAAGCTCTTGGTACATGTCAGCTGTTCCGTGGTGACTTTGTGAGCCTACTTCAGCTCACAATGAAGACTTGATTAGGTACAATAATGTCCTGCATTTACGCAAGTGCCTTCGTTTTGGGGGGATGACTTACATATTCCCATCATTGTGCCTTTACTCCTGCTGTTTCCCTTGTTTGGAATATCCATCAACCATCCTTCACCAAGCTATAAAACGTGCCATAAATTCATCTTCTTCAGGATGTTTTCTCCATCTCACCCAATTCTATCCACTCTGGTCCTTTCTCTCGTTCCTCATGTACATAACCATCACTCATTTATATATGTCACGTGATCCTGAAGAACCCACCAAGTAAATAAACACCAGAGTTACTCTTACCAGTGGGATGTTTAATTGTGTTGTACAGGAAGTAGAGTGTTTCTTAGGCATAGGTAAGACTCATTTTCATTTTAGAAGTCAAACAGGAAAAGGCTATGCTATCCGCAAAGGGGCTTACCAGTCCATTCCCATTACCACAGCAAGAAGGAAAACACTAATCACACGAGGAGAAGGAAGCCATCAAAGCAGAGGGCTCAGATCACAGCAGAGAGAACCTCAGAGTCAGAATATTGTACTTTGAGCAAGTGCACCAGCAAATACTAAGCCAGGGGCCCTGAAGCTAGAAGCAAACTGCCTCAGGCCAAAAGTGAGTGATGAGAATATCGAAGGACACCCAGAAGAATATGTAGAGCGGACTAGATCTGGTCGCCGAGCCTCTGTGACCATGGGTTATTTTTCCCTTAATCGAGAGGAACTGGAGTTGGAGAAATCACTTGGTCAATTCTTCAGATGTTTTTGTTAGGAGTAAAAATCTGTACGTTGCTCTTCTTATGAAATTTGGGTTCACTTGTTCTCAACAAATCACCTTATCAGTTTTCATGAGGTCTTCAATTTTCATACATCAGAGTAATAACCCAATGTAACTGTATATCCAGGGTTTGCCCTACAAGACTATTTCAAGTAGCGTATTGATTTACAAAGTGAGCAAAGTACCAATGGACCATATTCCACGCATAAAATATAATCATCTTAACCAGATGTGCTTCTCTCTGGATATCCCTTCATTGCATTTACAACTTTCACTAGGATGACTTAAGTTGCTCACATTTCGTGCATAAATTTGGTCCTTCCACAGGTCCAGAGACTCTTTAAGCATTTAAATCTTTATGCTATTTCTACCTATAAAAAACTAATAATTTCATTCTACACTGATCATTCCAAGACTCTGTATTTTTACATGTTTTTAAGGTTAGCAATATTTATATCCAATAGCTGTTTATCTTACACATGTCTTAGCTCTTCAACTACATTATAATCTCCAGGTCTAGGACATAGGAACTCTATTTCCTTCTTTTGAAAATTTCAAAATGCCTGCTGGTTTTGTACACATAGTAGAACAAACATTTCATTTTAATAAGTGATTGAAGAAACAAGCACATTGTTGTAAGAGAATAGCAAGTTTCTTCTAGGTTCAGATTTCTTGGAATTTCCAACTGGACACCTAGGAACATTCAAATTTCAATAAATGCATCAAGGAATGTTATGAATTTGGGGTTTGAGGTTCAAGGAAGCTTCCAATATTAAAAAAAATTAAAAAAGAAAACAAAGAAAGCTGCCAATATGTGATTTAAACTGATGAAGAAACATCCATGTTAGAGCTGTGTTTATTGTCTTTCAGCACTCTTCATATCCTTGCCTTTCTCCATTGGTTGGAGGCTATCTGGTAAGGATGAAACAGAAGCCTCATTTCAGCTCGCTCTGAGTATAAGTTGTTAGGTGGTTACCTAAAATGACTTTTTCATCATGCTGCATTTGTTATTAGCCTTAGAAACTGGCTGTAGCATGGCTTTGGGATTAGGATAAAAGGAAAACATATAACCTAGAATAAACTTTCTCCCACCTTGAAGAGCTGGCATCTTTAAGAGAGGGCAAACAGGCAGTCTCTCTACAGAAACAGTGCTGCCCCAGAATAATAAGAAAATTCATCTTTGAGCACCACAGATTTCCTCCTCAGAACACATTGAAGGAATTTTTAATCTCCTCTAGGAAGCATTAACTCTCTGATACCCTAGAATACTTAGACGTTCTACGTATCTGGGGGAAAAACTGTTTTTGAGTGGGGTCTACAAAGTAAAAAAGAAATGCCCCAAAGCAATGAAGTATTGATGGAGTGATTTATAAATAGAATACTGATGGGGCGGAGGAGAGATTTGAATTACAGGAACAGATAACAAAGAATGTAAGATATGGATTGATATCTGGGGATTCAACAACATGTCAGAAAAGGTTACCATAAATTATGTTCTCCTTCTACACAGCAATAATAGTTGCCACATGAGGAAAACATATTTAAATATTTTCCTTAAAATACTGCATCACAAAAATGTGTTTTCATATGAACTTTAAAATGAGAGAATGAGTTTACAAATTCAAGCCATTTGAAAAGCCTATAATCATTTTTGGATTAATCAATACGGGGTCAACTTTTTGCAGAGGAAGGAGAGAGGCAGGGAATATCTATTCCTTTCCCAGATTCATCCACGCCCTTTGCACAGATTAGTTTATTTAATTTTCCTTTTAATCTGTTAACTATCTTGAGCCCCTCCTTGAAATGAAGGCTCCACGTCCAATTTCTCCTATGGATCCACTCAGGAATGACTTTAGAAAATCCTTTTTCTAATCTTCACCTATAACCTATTCTCGAGTAAAAACAATTTGCATTTTGGACACATAAATGGTACTATGGTTTACCAAGAAGACCATTCTGGCCTGTCACTAGCCAACTATGTAATCCTAAAAAAGCTCCTTAAGTCCTCTGGGCCTGCGTTTACCCATATTTAAAACAGAATGATCAAAACCAACAAATTTCAAAGTCCCTGACAGTGCTACAACTTTGATTTTAAGGAAGTAATACATGGTGTAGATCATAATACATATGAGAAAATAGAATCCAAATTAACGTATTGTGCAGTTTCAAGCTTTCTCCTCTTAGAAATTCTGTCTCCTGAGAGTCAGAGACAAGGCAATAGAAATGGCTTAACAAACTGTATTCTGTTAGGTTGGTAAATACTTACTATATGATTGAGTCAATGGGTGAATAGATCTCATAGTGACTGCATAAACCCTGTAGAAGTCAATAGAATTATCTGAAAATATAGTGCAAGTTGTAGGAAATGATTTTCATTTATAAATTTTACTTCCTTGTGCTACTGTCCATGGGAAGGTCACAATTTTAGAGAAACAGATTTTTTCAGGTCACAATTACACCACCATTATTACAGCTCTTTGTTGGCCATCTCAGTTTAGTGTGGTCATTACTGCTCGTATGTCAGAGAGGATGTGTTTTTATTTTTTAAATGCCATTGAATTACCCATATTTGAATGTCCTGCCAAGTAGAAGATGTCAGTGCTTGCACATAATGATTATTGTGGAAGATATATGGTGTTTTTAAGCAAACAAATGGGTAGTATTCACAGACTGAACAAAGAACAGGGCCCTATTCATTCAATTTGCTCACCAGATATTAGTTTAAGTATAACCTTTAGCTGTAACTTGTGTATTTAAAATACTTTTAGGGGTGCCTGGGTGGCTCAGTCGGTTAAACGTCTGCCTTCGGCTCAGGTCATGATCCCAAGGTCCTGGGATCGAGGCCGATGTCGGGCTCCCTGCTCCACGGGCAGTCTGCTTCTCCCTCTCCTTCTATCCCTCCCCCTGTTCATGCTCTCTCTCTCAAATAAATAATAAAATCTTTTTTAAAAATTTAAAAATAAAATAAAATATTTTTATAAGGGGGTGCCTGGGTGGCTCAGTCAGTTAAGCATCTGACTCTTGATTTTGGGTCAGGTCGTGATCTCAAGGTTGTGACATGGAGCCCCACATCAGGCTCCACACTCAGCGTGGAACATGTTTAAGATTCTGTCTCTCTGTCTCTCTACCTCTGCCCCTCCCCTGGTTCACTGTCTCTCTCTCTCTCCAAAAAGAATTAAAATTTTAAAAAATAAAATAAAAGACTTTTAGAAGTAGCCAGTTATTTAAGTCAAGGAACAATCTATGAAAGCTAAGTTGGAAATTGTGCAGATTTTGATCCATTAACTGTCAAGAGGGTGTCTTGATGGAGAAGCCCAAAGCGCTGGAACGTGGATTGACCGTTGCAAATAGGAGGTGACAGTCAAGATGAGAGATGATGGGAAGGCTTTGGCAGGGGTGGAAATTGCGTCAATAGTACTCAGAAAAGCTGACACACTGACGCCAGTAACGGAAAAAGACCACTCTATCTCCCGCCCACATTCAGGCAAACGGGTATTTCAGTCACGCGAGGCTTCAAAGAGAAGGAGTGGAATGAAGACAGAAAGTTGGAAACAGCTGCTGTGAGCACCCCGGAGACCAATGCTTCATGGCTGTCTCCAAGTCCATTTGAAAATCAAGAAAATATCTAACCTAAAGATTTGGCAATTATTAATATACCCTCACATCCCTACCATTTATGTTAAGGGTAAAAGAGTCCCATATTTCAAGCAGCAGAAGCAAGATTAACTCGTTCCTGTGAACATTTCCCTAATTCTTTATACAACTCTGGAAAAGTTCCTTTCCGATAAAATTTCATTTCCACTTGGCACAATTTTCTTGCACACTACCCTGAGCATCTGAATCCCAGCTTGGGTACTAAAGATATTTTAACTAGCTGACGTAACTAGTTACATTTGCAAAGTGTTAAATGTTTTCTCAAAATTTAAATATATTGATGGAACTCATGATTAGATAGCTTTTGGTTATGTGTCTTTGGTGAGGCTTTTAATCATTCCTAGATTACCAGGATATTACAAAGGCTTGTAGTATTTTTGGTTTTGACTGAGTTTGCTTCTTGGGATCCAATGTATGTTTTCATAGAAATGTATACACTGGAATGAAGGGGAAACTAAGCGATTATGGAGTCCAGGCTTCTCACTTTATTGATAAGCAAACTTCATTTCCTAGAATTGTTTTACCAACCAGCTCTCCTAATCCCTTCCCCAGGTAATAACTGTGTTATTGTATTTATTTTGTAATTTCCTCATTTGTGCATATTCTCTCTTAGACTTTCAAGCAATCAATAGGCTTTGAGTACTTATCATACTCCAAGCTCTGCTAGCTGATCTAGAGGATATGGTAGAACTGTATACATCATGATAATCTCCCTAAGATCATTAAAATCTTAGAAGACAAGGTAAAATAAATTAAATGCCAGGGACCAGTGAGTCATGAGCTTCTATATTCTGCCAGCTTTGGCCTTCAACAAAAAGTGGCAGTGATTTGTGTTAATAGAAGTATAGAATTTGGAAAGAAGGAGGTGATGGTTTCATTCTATGCAAGGGTGATCAAACCATATCTGGAATAAAACAGTCAGTCCTGGATTCTCAATTTAAGAGGAGTTAGACAAGGGGCGCCTGGGTGGCACAGCGGTTAAGCGCCTGCCTTCGGCTCAGGGCGTGATCCTGGCATTCCGGGATCAAGCCCCACATCAGGCTCCTCCGCTATGAGCCTGCTTCTTCCTCTCCCACTCCCCCTGCTTGTGTTCCCTCTCTCGCTGGCTGTCTCTATCTCTGTCAAATAAATAAATAAAATCTTTAAAAAAAAAAAAGAGTTAGACAAGCTATATGTTCAGAGGATTATGAAAAATCCCAAGACCATGTAGAATAAAGAAAGTCTGAAGAATAATACAGACCTTAACCTAAAGAAGAGAGGATGTAGAGGAATAATGAAAGCTGTCTTCAAATATGAGAAGATCCTGTAGTGCAATTGTGTGAAAGAGCATAATGACCTTATATATATAACCTGAGTATCTCTAAAAGCAGCAGGCTGAGGGTATAAATGATTCTATTTATCTGGCCCTCCCCACTTGTATAACTGCAGGGTTTGGCCCCACCCCTCAGACTCATCCCTGTATATGTCTGTGTGTCCTCAGGCCATTTTCTAAATACCATTTGTTCCCTTCTGTATTTTTCTGCTCTCTCTCCATAGCTCATGAGCCCCATGACAGAAGTACTTCTTGACTGCCATTGCTGCTGGTGGAAACTCTTTCTCTGCCAAGGATGTGGTCTTTGTGTGCCCCCAAAACTTTAAAATCATTCAAATGCAAAAATCTATGGACCCTTTAGTGTTAAAGTTGTTTCCATGTTGCTCTAAATGAGGAGACCCTGCCTTCTCCCAATAAAGCCCAAGACCTGGTTGCTAGGGTAAAACCAGAGACAGGATTCTCTCCTATCACACCCAAGGCAGATCACCCAAAATTTCTCTTTTCCAAAAGCCCCTTCCTTCCATAAAATATGTTCATAGAGCAATGACACCTGGAGAATAGGGATTGACTGGCATCAGCCTTAAACACCAAAGTCAAGATTGAGCTCTGATGAGACATAGCTCTGACCAGTGAAGGAAAGCTACTGGGAAGTCTAGTAATTGAAGTCTATGTAAAGGAAGTCTAGTAAAGGAAGTCTAGTAAATAGTTGGGGCTTTTATCAGATCCAGTGTGCTGCCTTGAAAGTCTTTCTCCCACCACTGTTCCTATTCAAGTGCATATTCAACAAGTGCTTCATGGAAAGTCATCTAGGGAGTACTCAAACAACAAACACGTGTTTGGACTAGATAAAGATTCCATCCAACTCCAGGACTATGGGAGTCTAATGCTATTTACTCATCTTGGACACTGAAGTAAGATGTTGGTGATAAACACTGATCAGTGGGGCAGTGATCATCACAGACCCAGAAACATGTGGAAAACAAGGGGTCAGGATGTCTTTCAGTCCTCTTCTATGTGTAGCCTTAGTGTTGTTTCTTCAAGCATGATGTGCAGACACTCTGCTCTGAATCATATGGGGAGCTCATTAAAAATATAGATTCTTAGAATGCTAGCTTAGAAATCACTGTCTTTAAGAAACACCATCCAACAGAACTTTCTGCAGTGATGGAAATGTTCCATATCTGTGTTTTCCAATACAGAAACCACAAGCAACATGAGCCTATTAAGCATTTGAGATGTGACTTGTGTGACTAATGGTCTGAATTTTTAAGTTTAATTCACTTTAATTGATTAAATTTCAATAACCATGTATGGCTAGAGGCTGCCATGTTGAACAGCACAGTTTTAAAGTCTTAGACGAGGGGGCACCTGGGTGGCTCAGTCGGTTGGGTGTCTGCCTTCGGGTCAGGTCATGATACTGGGGTCCTGGGATCAAGCCCCACATCAAGCTCCCTGCTCCATGGGAAGCCTACTTGTGAAATAACTCTTTCTCTCTCTCTCTCTCTCTTTAATAAATAAAATCTTTTTTAAAAAGTCTTAGAAGAAGGAAGCTTGGAGAGAAATAAGTTTGAGATGCATAAGATGCATAAATTTGAAGCAATTGGAGATTAGATCAAAGATGCAGCAAAAATTGAAGAAAATTAGAACAGGAAGGGATCTTAGACGTCATCTCGTGCAATAGCTCATAACTTTCCTGCGTTTCTGGTGCCCTTTGAGAATTGTTGAAAGCAGTGGGTATTCACAGCCAGTAATAGGCATGTACTGATTTATATGATAAATTTCTATGAGGTTTTGGGTAGGAGAGTTAGAGAATCCCTAAAGCTCATCCACTGCCCCCTTTCCAAACCACAAATCCCTGATTGGGAATTCCTGATATAGCAAAACACCCCTCAGTCTGTAGACAGGAACACTAAAACACAGACTTTCAGGATTGGCCTGAAGCCATTCATTTGTCATCAAGCTTGGCTTTCATTGTGTCCCCATCCTAAATTCTGTACATCTTTCTTTACCCTGGGTCATGTAAATTTCATGTTTTATATGGATAGTAGAACTAGCTTAGATTTATCCACAGAAGTTGGAAGTCAGCTGGGTGTGCTGGAATAAGCACACTTGGATTTATTTGAAAGCACAGTGGGTTTTTTTTTTGTTTTCTTTTTCATTTTTTTTCTTTCTTTTTTTTTTTTTTTTTTTGGCAGTATTTAACCTTGTTCTCCCATTTCTGAAAATGAAGAACCATGAGTTCCATATTCCAAGTGCAGGAAGAACAACAAAGTGCTTTTGATTATCTTTCCTGTCTCTTACAAGAATAAAATGTGGTTAAAAGGAGTCAATAAAGAGAAGTCTTGCTCCTTGGTGTTTGATTAGGGGAGCCTTTATGCAATTGATTTTGCAAGCTCTTCGTCATATTGCAGAAAAGTCCCCATACATTTCAGGAGTATTAACTGTTAAAAATAGTTTGCAGTTGCTGGGTAAATACCAATTTGCAGCAATTGGGAAGAAAAATTTGGCATGACTGTTTACATACATTGTAGAGAGAATATTAACATCACCTTGAGCTATCTGCTGTTTGCTTGTATGTGTGAAGGGAGGAAAGCCAATGCTTAATACAACACTTGGAACTCACATTTGCTATTGTGTGTTCATAAATATTAATCTAGAGAGATAATTAGCTCTATAAATTTTACAATTAGCCTTTCAGAAAAGACGTGGATGCTAATAAAAATAAGACGTGCTTTTAAGCTTTTCCGCTGCAAATGTTTTCCCTCTAACAACTCTGAGGCAGGTCTGTCTGTGTTTAATCTTTTCTTGAAATAGGCATGCTTTACACTTATTCCATCTCTCCCTTGGGACCATAACCTTGTAACAGGGAAAATAGGTTTTCTATTCTTAAAATCTAGTTACCATCTATTTTTAAAATCTTTTTTATTTCTTTTTTCTCTGAAATATCCTGGGATAACAAAAGGCCATGGTTCACTCCCTCTGAGATTGCTCCAATTCAGGCCAAGGGAAATCTACATAAGTGTGTTGCCCAGGTGGCATCAACATGTTTGTGTTTGTGTGTTCTTCTGCACAGTCAAATCCTACAATTTAATCTCAGTTGAAAAGGGGGCATTGACCAAGTCTTTGGGATAAAGAGTGAGGCCCATGAATCTGCCTATACACACACACACACACACACACACACACATTTTAAGTTTTTATTTAAATTCCAGTTATTTAACATATAGTGGAATATGTTTCAGTAGAATTTTATGGTTCATCACTTACATACAACACCCAGTGCTCAGCACAAGTGCCCTCCTTAACACCATCACCCATTTACCCATCCCCCTACCCACCTCCCCTCTAGCAACCCTCAGTTTGTTCTCTATAGTTAAGAGTCTGTTTTATGGTTTACCTGATATATATATATATATATATATATATATATATATATATATATATATATATATCCACACACACACACACACAAAACATCATATATGTATAATACATATATATATTTTTTTTTTTCTTTTAAACAAGTTCCTCTAGTGGTTCTCCTCATACCCAAAGGAATCCAGTGGATTGTATATGGCAGCTAGTGAACTCAAGCATTTTTGCTGTCCCTTCCTGTTCTCAGCATCTGTGATTGAAATATAACCACACAGGGTATAAGCAGGAGACCTGAGGATGAAACAGGTTGCTAGTCTGGATCATGCAAATAAAGTATAAAATGTGAGCAGAACCAGAGATGGGCTGTGGCCTTTCCTATTCACTTCAGGCCATTTCTTATTTGCACAATGAAAATGATTGTAAGACCCGTCAGAATTTTCCCTTGAGGCAGCCTAGAACATTGCCAGTATGGGAAATAGGTTCCTGATCTCATGCCAACTATAGCTGACCAGTGGTGGAGCCTGGAACCTTGTAAGAAGAATAGCAAGGCCAAGTCCAGGGCTAGGTGAGGAAGGATAAATGGTTAATGCAAGAGTGGTCACATAAGCATCACTTGCTCTGCTTTTAGACCCTGTAAGAGGTCTGAAACCCACAAACTTCAGAGGCCTGGATTCAAACCTGAGCCCCACCATTCATGGCCATGTCACCTTGAGAAGGTCTGCTCCCCTGCCTCATTAAAAAATAGGAGTAATAAAACATATCTCATAAACTCCTTTGAAGACTAAACTGGTAATGTTTTGAAAAGTTCATAACATACCTAGCACTTAAAAGGCAAAAAAAAATATTACTTCTTCATTCCCCTCCTTCCATCAAGCAAAGTATTCATATCTGATCCATCGACATAACTCCCAGTCAGGCCAGTACAACACCTGGAACATGAGAGGTACTTGAATAATGACAAATGGATAATGAATGAATAATATAAGAAAACAGATATGTATGTTTTATGTGTACCTGGCAGTGATCTGAGCACTTGATAGCCTTGTTTATTCTTCTCATCCATCTATGGATGAAGGAAACTGTGGTGCAAAGAGGTGAAATTATGAGCCCAGAGTTACACAGTTAATCACTGGTGTTCTAGCATCCATGGTGTTCCTAACTGCTTTGTCATGCTGCTGCTTAGAGGGAGGAAGGGAAAGAGGAAGGAAAGGGAGTTCACATCAGTGAGTAGAATGAGAAGGCAACAGACCCCACTTTGGGCAAAGTGCATGTTTTGTGTGGCCTCCATGGGATGGATTAAAAATTTGACGTGACACCTATAGGTAAGACATACCCATCCCCATTGCTCTGGCCTCACCATCCTATTGTCTTACAACCAACTTGCTTCACTCAGGTCAGTTATGTGTGTCCCTGCCTAACCTGAAAGTGCTTGAATTTGGGATCCCTCTTAATGCAACTAAGTGGGGCCCATGGAACCCTTGTCAAACAAGTAAATTCACATGGGTGGTGGACAGTGTGTCCTCGTTACTCAAGGAAAGGTTCTCGTTACTCAAGGAAAGGTTCAGAAAATCTTCCAAGTTACTTTGACTCATGTGCAAAATAGATCATTTTTTAAATTGAAAAATAAAATAAAAACAAGCAAAAAAGTAAGTCAAATCTAGGGATGTATTTTCTTGTCTCTTTTCATGTTAAGTTCCAAGGAGCTTAAAGCATCAGAACTATACCATTTAGTGCCACTGTTGCCTGCTGAGATTTCCAGCTCAATTCTTTCCTTGTTCTTTTTTGTTACTTTTCCCCCTTGAGATTTTTCTATAGCAGAGCCCAACTTAGCTAAATTCAAGAGAAGAAATGAGGGCTTAGCTGATATGGAAAACTAGTTTCTGGCTTTCTGGGCTTGCTGGGGAAGATCCTAAGGCAGCTTACAAATAGATATTTTCAGGCCTGAGAAAGTTTACAAGATGTCCCAACCCAAGCACACGTGAACTGCCCCGCCCCCCGCCACGGAGGAGGAACAGGAAAGAACAGGGCAGTTTCTGTTCTTATTTTGTACCTAACATAAAATGTTAACTGTCAAAGATAAAGACATGGCCCCTTTCTCACAGATTATGTGTGAAAGAAGCATAAAAATGACTCCACCAACTGGGCCACCAGACCTGAAATTGTGTGTGTTTTACAACTGGCAGTCTCTTCATGAGCTGGTGGCTGCTCCCCCCCTCCCCGCCCCCGACTCATTCATTCCTCCAGATCCAGGGGAGACTGGAGACCCCCTGGAGTCTCCTGAAGATTGCTATTGGAACTTTGAGCCACAGGGGGGATAGTGCTTCAGCTTTGAGAGCTTTTCACCAAAAGGAAAAAGCAGGTCAGTGAGACAAATGACTCTAGCTCCAATCTTGTCCCTAACTGCCCGGCAACTGTGGGGATCCTGTGCCTTGACATTAACTGCTCCAAATCACAAATGAACCTCACGGCTCTGGCTTTCTGTGATTGCAAGGTTGGTCCAGAGGCACCAGCACACCATCCTGGGAAACCCAAAAGCGTTGAGGGGAACTGTTGCTGTCATCCTCGGGTTTATCTTGGAGCCGTGATGCTCAATAAAGCAGTGGGGAAGGTGGGGCAACAAGGGGCAGCTCCTTGACGATTGTAGATGATTTCAGTTTGGTCTTGGTGGTAAATGTATTTTTGACATTTCAAACAGCACTGAAGTAGCACATGAGTTGTATTTTTATCAAGAGGTCATGAGTTTAAAAAGAGAGCAGTCTTACCTCAAAGCCCATTGATGGAACCATGAACCCTCTGGCTGTCCTCAAGGTATTCTAGGCTGTGCTTCTCTGATGCTGAAGCATATCCCCCCACCTCATTGTGGCATGGCGGCCAATATTAGCAAAAATGCCAATTTACGTTGAAATGCCAATTTACTCCCACTGGTGCCATCAGATTCCTTAATTCACACTGTCCTAGAGCTTCTACACACAGTAACTTCCTGGATCCCTACACCTTTCTACCATTTGTGCTTGGTGGGTGTGGCCGGAGCTGTTAGCCCCCATTTAATAGAATATGAAGGTAAGGTAAGGCTCCTCGAGGCACAGTGACCACTCCAGGCCATGAGCTAGTGCCCAGCTCAGCTGAGGCTCGGAATGCATCCTTTCTACCACACCAGAGGACAGGGGTCACTGTCTTCATTGCTCATGGGAGAAAATCATAAGACCCAGAGAAACGCGATGACTCCTCAAAAGTCATTTAACCTGTTGGTGGCAAAAGACAGGACTACAAACCAGCTTTCCTGACTCAGAGTTTGTATTCTTTTTTGTGCATCCTGCCACTTCTAAAACACTGGCTAAAGTTCTAGAGCTCCCGCAGACACGAGGAGCAGTGTCCTTAGGATCTAAAAAGTGCTGTGTTTGAAGTGGCCCACTCTGGTGGGAGAGGCTCTCAGGAAGTCAGAGGCACATGGGTGTACTGTCTTCATGGGCAGCTCGGGACGCTTTCCCCATCCCTACAGAGGCGCTATGCTGGATGTTTATAGTCCTTTGGAACCATTAAATCACTTTGATCCAAAATGGGACACACCGGACACACATACACCCAGGTTTCTATAACCTGTCTCTATTTGAGATAGGGGAATGAAGAGGAAAAGCTTCTGAAGGTTAATTTGTTATTTTTTGTGGCAACAGGGGTTGAGGAAAAATTGGTTATTTGGAATCTACAGATAATCTCCAACCCTCATGCTAGCCATTACTTGCAACATTTCAGAGAGGTGCTTATGAGCAAGGAAGTGTCTAAAGTCACCCTGGAGCAAGAAAACCCAGGAACCAAAACAATCCACAAACTGAATTATCAGCTCCAAGTGGAGAGTAAGTTATATAATAAAAGGCAGCTGTATCAGCCCCAAATCAAGAATCAGTGGTATTAGGAGAGGCAGAATTGCGGAAGGCTATTTTATCTCGTGTTCTCGTTCGGCAACTTTCTTGCACTGTTACCACCAGCAGCCCTGCAGGGGCCCAAGGACTTCATGTCCTACTGTCACCCTCTCTTAGGAGCCCTCCCTGGCCACCCACATAGGCCTGCTTTTCCTGGCGAAGATCTGTCTCACCCCTAGTTCCATATTAGATCTCCCTGCAAAGCTTTTAGAAAGTACCAGTCCCTGGGGTCTCTATAAGCAGGTAAGTCCAAATCAGCATAGATTGTTCAGCTGACTCTCGTGCAGCTGCATCTAGGCTCTGGACATTTCTTTCTTTCTTGCCTTATTTGTCTGTGTCCCATTCCTTCAAACCCTATTCCCTTGCAGAGTAAAATGCAGAAGTTAAACAGTAGACAAAATTGTTTGTCCCTACTAAGAGCAAAAGAAACGCAAAGGAAAACAATGAGACAGAACTTTTCACTTATCACATTAGCAATATTTTAGAATATTTAATTCCTTGTGTTCACAAAAGTATGGTGAAACATGCATTCTAATGTACCATTTAATATAAACTGAGACAACATTTCTTAAAAAGCAATCTTAGTTTTATTAAGACATGGAAGAGCTCAGGGATGCCTGGGTGGCTCAGTCAGTTAAGCGGTTAAGTATCTGACTCATGATTTTGGCTCAGGTCATGATCTCAGGGTTGTGAGATCGAGCCCTGCATCAGGCTCCAAGCCACGCGGTGAGTCGGCTTGAGGATTCTGCCTCTCCCTCTCCCTCTGCCTCTCCACTCTCTGCGCATGTGTGCATGCTCTCTCTCTGTCTCTCTGTTAAAATAAAATAAAATAAAATAAAATAAAATAAAATAAAATAAAATAAAATAAAATAAAACAATAATAGCTCAAACCCCCTAATGCATAAATTTTATTTCTTGAACTTACCCAAAGAAAATAGTGAAATATATGTAGAATGGTTAATTATGGGAATGTTTAATAGTGTGCTATTTATAATATACGAAATGATAAATAAATGAAATGAGACATTTAATAATAATAAAGAATGATTAAAGATACCACAGTCTACCCACACTATGGAATAATATGTAATCATTAAAAGTTATATTTACAAAGGCATAGAACATGAGGATATGCTTTCAATATATTAATATTAGTGAAAAAACAAGATACAAAGTTGTGCGTGAGTAGTTACGCACACACACATACATATATGTATATGTATATATAAATTTAAAGAAAATATGTGAAATTCTGAGTGGTTATCTTTAGGTGGTGAGATTATAGGTGATATTTATTCTTTTTTTTCTCTTAGATTTCATTTTCTGAATGTGCTGCCCCCAGCCCCCAAAATGCATCACTTTTATAATTAGAAAAACAAAAAAAAATGCATTTTTGGCTGCAAAGTTCCTAAAAAAAATGCATTTTTAATGAATTGACAGTTCACAGACAACATATTAGCACTTTTTTTAGGAAGCTGACTTTCATCAGGACACAGGGATGCCAGGAGTAGAAATCAGGGGCAATTCAAGTAGAGAAGATAATGCTGCCAGGGCTGGCGGGGGGGGGGGGAGTGCATTTTCCCGCCTCTCAGCTCTCCCCATCTGGGCGGCTTTCTTCACCAGCAGCTCCAAAATGCCTAAGCTGCCATTAGAACACAAATCCTCTTCTACACTCCTTGTCACCCTTATGATTTTGGCCTAGCGTGTGTTTGCTACCTGTATGCCTGTGTGTGCTCTCACACATACACCCCCTTGTAATTGGACATGTATTTGTTTCATTAAATTCACTCAGTCAGCAGTTTCTGCTCTAAACAGTCCCTGAGGCCAAAAGAAAAAAAAATCAGTAATCAACATACTACTTTCAAGTACAGAGTACCGACCTATTTATAAAAGGAAATTAAGTAAAACCGGTAATTATAACTAGCGTACAACCTTTCAACATAGTCAATGAGAAATTCAATTTGCTTAAAATAATGAGATACTCTGGCAGGAACAATCTGTTCAAATGCTGTTCCCAAGAGCCTCAGGATGGAGATGAAACTCTGGCTGACATTTGAGACTATCTGTCAGTTTATCAACTCTGTCTCAGGGTGAGTTTTACGATGGCGCTAGGAGGTTTGGGATAGAGAAAGGAAAGAAAAAAAGCTCTTTTCTATCCAGTTAAAGGAAACCTATTAGAAAACAGATTCAGATTTCCATTGTGAACACTTGAACAAGTTCGATAATCTACCTCAGACCTGCTTTCTGTGCGTTTCATTTAGCTGCTTTCCACTGTTCTGCACCATCATCCAAAATGCACCATTGAAGTCTCTGAGATATCTGTTCTATGGCTCCTCACAACCCTCTTTGCCTAAAGTTCATCCAGGTTTTCTTGCCACATTCATGCTTTGTTGAGATAGGATGAAGATATATGAAATTTGAATTAAAGAGTTTCAACACCTTTGACGTGGGGCCTTTCCCCAGCTAGCTACAGACTGCCTCCTGACTTCCCTTATTCCTTCTGTCATTCATTCATTCAACAGGTTTTATTGGCTACTAGTAAGTGACAGCCACTCTGCTAGATGCTGAGGGGATGGAGAAGAGACAACAAGGCAAGACTATGTCTTCAAAAACCCCAATATCTTACCGGGGAGTAGACCCATGCATGAGCCATTATAAAATTATTTGGAAGTGTGATGATAGGGATTTTTGAAAATGGTTGGAAGGGGTACCTACCTAACTTGACCTGAAGGACCACAGGAAAGGATGAGAAGAGAAGTGTCAAAGAAGGAACAAGGAGATAAAATCTAAACTAAGTAGTAAAGGGTGAATCAAAGTTAACCAGGCTGAGAGGAAAGGTATTCCCAGTTGAGTGCTCAACAAGAGCAAAGCCAAAAAGGCAAGAATCACAGGCCAACAAGCAGGATGCCATTGTTAGATAATGAATGGCAGGCAGGAAGTGGTGAGAGATGAAGGTGGAAGATTAAGCAAGTGTGTCAGCTAGCTTTTGCTGTGTAACAAACCACTCCCAAACGAACCACCCTAAAAGCTAGCTTAAAATCACCACCATTTTATTTATTCATGACTCTCTGGGTCATCTTGGTAGTTTTTCGGTCTGGACCAGCTTGGCCAGAGATGGATGTTTTAAGATGGCCTTGCTTACACATCTGAGACCTCACCTAGGATGACTGAGATGACTTCATGTGGTCTCTCATCTTGGAGGAAGTTAGCATTGGATTCTTTCTAGGGAGCCAAAGGATTCCCAGAGAGCCAGGAGATTCCCAGAATGCAAGCGCCATGTGAAAGTATTTTTCAAGACTTCACTTGCGTTATACTTGCTGATGTCCCACTAGTCAAGCCCACAGTCCAAGTGGGAGAGGACCATCAAGGGCATGGATACAGAGAAGTGTGATATGTTGGTGGCTGGTACTCTTAACAATCTGCCACAAGAAGTAAAGGTGACAGAGGGCCTTGAGTAACATGCTAAAGAAATGGGAGACCATTTAGGGCACTTAAACACAGGAAGTTTATATTTTAAAGAACTACCCAGGCAACTATGAGTTCAGAGAAATTATAAACTTGGTGATAAAAACTCACTCTCTAAAGGCAGGCAGACTTGGATGTGCATCTTGACCTTACCAATTCCAAATATTTCTTTGAGCAAGTTCCTTGACCTCTAGAATCCTCAGTCTTCCCATCTGTCAAGTGGAGACAACATCAGATGCCTAGCCCACTAGGTTATAGTGAGGATTAGCATGAGATAAAACATCTAAAGCACTCAAAATAGTCTACAGCTGGTGATACACACCCATTAAGCATTAGCCACTATTCCTTTATTGTTATTATG
Source organism: Ursus americanus (assembly GCF_024610735.1). Classification (NCBI taxonomy): domain Eukaryota; kingdom Metazoa; phylum Chordata; class Mammalia; order Carnivora; family Ursidae; genus Ursus; species Ursus americanus. The sequence goes on along the minus strand of NC_142157.1, from coordinate 27,767,714 downwards.
AATCTGAGGGAGAGTTAGGACCCAGATACAGAAGTTCAGGTGAGAGATGATAACAGCCTCAAATGAGCAGTAGGAACTGAAGCAGAGAAGAGAGGTTTGAGAAATAGTTGGGGGTTAACATTGGAGGATGAAGGAAATTGATTGCATGTGGAACTCTAAGAAGAAAAACTCAGGAGAAATCTCCACATTTTCTAGTTCAGGTTACTGGGTGAACTGTTTGCTTCTAACTGACACAGTTATGATGGGAGGAAAAGCTTAGTTAGAAGGAAAAATAATGAATTTTTTTAGGGGAGTTTGAGATACCAGTGAGAATCTAGGCTTATGGGTACCCATTGGATAGACATTGTGAGTTGAACTTCAAGACTAACTGTGCCCAGCCATGAGATTACATAATGTGGAAAGAAACTCTAACTGTAAATCTAATTACTCTTTCAGGCAAAAGGTTCCATTTTTCCCGTGGTTTTATTGAGATAGAATTGACATACAGCACTGTATAAGTTTAAGGCATGTAGCATCATGATTTGACTTACATATATTGCAAAATCATTTCCACAGCAAGTTTGGTGAACATCTGTCATCTCATAGGGGTAGAAAGAGAAATTGTTTTTTCCTTCTGATGAGAACACTCAGGATCTACCCTCTTAGCAATTTTTAAATATAGCAATATAACAGTGTTAGCTCTAGTCATTATGTTGTACATTACATCCCCAGGACTTACTGATCTTATAACTGAAAGTTCATGCCTTTTGACTGCCTTCCTCTAAGTCCCCCACTCCCACACCCACCTCTGGTAACCTCGGATCTGATCTTTTTTTCTATGAGTTTGGTTGTTGTTGATGCTCTCGAATTCCACATATAAGTGAGATGACAGAGTATTTGTCTTTCTCTGACTCATATCACTTCCCATAATGCCCTCCAGGTCCATCCATATTGTCGCAAATGGCAGGATTGCCTTCTTTTTATGGCTGAATAATATTCCACTGCACATACATGCCACAACCTCTTTATCCATTCGTCTGAGTGGACATTTAGCTTGTTTCCATGTCTTGGCTATTGTGATTAATGCTGCAGTGAACATGGGGGTGCCGATATTTCTTTGGCATAGTCTTTTCATTTCTTTCAGATATATTCCCAGAAGCTAAATTGCTAGATCATAGGGTAGCTCTGTTTTTAATTTTTTGAGGCATCTCCATACTGTTTTCCGTAGTGGCTGCACCAATTTACAATCCCACCAACAGTGCACGAGAATTTCAAAGGACTGATTTTTTAGAGATGAATAGACCCTTATTCCTCCCTAAAATCCAGACCCTAATAAGCAAACATAGGTGGCTGGAATTCCTAATTTTGTTCACTGTTATTTAACTGACTGCAGCTTCCCTAGAAGACAAGATAATGCTCACCTTGTCAGCTCATCAGAGGTCTCCACGGAAAGAGGCCGAGCTACAGGAAATGCCTGGAAGCAGAGAAGACCAAACGTGGCTGACCAGAGGGGAAAACAAAAACCTGGAGGGAAAGGGACAGGATTTTGCCTCCTCTAGTGGGGGAAAGCAATGCAAGACTGACCCAAACAAAGGCACTGCAGATTCCCAATTAAATGATGAGGATCAAGGATTACCAGGAAAGAAGAAAAGAAAGACACAGCTTTGTTTAGTAAGAACTGGAGAACTTTTACTGGGAGAGTATAGGGTACCAACTCAGTTATTTTAGGAATTCTCTCAACTCTTTATTCTCGGAACTCTGGGGCCTTTCCAGCTCTCTCCTGCCATAAAGTCTTTCAGGCAGAAGAACTTTTGGAAGGTGAGCTGGATGCTTGTCCCTGCTTGGACATCTGGAGGACTGCCCCCAGGCAGCATGGTAGAAGTAGCTGGAGCCTCTGCCCTTGGACTTGGTGTAGACAGGACAGTTCCCAAACATGCTAATGTAGAGGGCAAGGGTCCTAAAATATTTAACTGCTAAGTCATTAGTTTTTAAACTGATGAAAACCATAGACTAACTCACCATGAAAATTCACATTCACACACAATTATCCATATGATTTTAGGACTTGCATAAGCCTTTTAAAGACTATCCATGGAAAATCTAAAGATCTGAGGGCCCAAAGCTAACACCATAGACATAGAACAGGGGTAGGAGGGAACACAAGAGTCACCGGGTAATGGAGTCCTCATTCTCAAGAATGGTGCAGGGACCAGGTCAAGGCAAGGATATACAAGGAATGCACAATTCCACAATGATGTTAGCTGAGATGATCGGAAGACTTGACAATGACATGCTGAAAGTAGTTTGTGAGAACCACTGCATTGCTCCATTTTGGTGGGGTAAGTACGGAGGCTAATAGGATGGAGCTGAGTGAAAAAGCAAGGAATTTTGGAATTTGAAAAGTAATTCTGACTCCCACCTGCTAAAAGAAACAAAAAACAAAAAATAAACCCCCTAACGACACCAAATGTAAGTCTCCATTATCAAGTTTGCTTTGAAAGAGGCGTTTAAGAAACTTACTATTCACTTAACTGGGTTTAGACAATCGTTCCAGGGCAGCCCACCCACTCTCTGCCTTTGTCTCCGATTGGTACATGTGGCTCAGTGTCCTCTCAGGGAACACTGTGTGCATGAGGCTTGGGTCCGCTCTGCTGTGGTGGGTGGGCAGCAATCTGTGCAGAAGGAGACCCAGTTGCTACTGCAGAAAGCGTAGGTGTCCCCCCAGCACCAGGCAGTTCTGTATTAGGGAGCAAACAGGAACTTAGAGGATGGCGTTTAAGTCCCCTCAGCCACTTCACCACTCCTTGCTTCAAAGAGCTGGGTGTTCCCAGGGGTGGGCTCCTGCTGAGCACCTCTGTGCATATGCCTTTATCGCCTTATTCTTTCCCTGGTTCTCAGAGGGGAGGAAAGCCATGGTCTCCATTTCCTTTCTTCCTCCCCTTGAGAATTTATCATCTTTTCCCTTCTCTGGGGTGAAGTACAACACCGAGAGGTGTGGAGGTGGCCAGGGGCTCAAGAATGAGGGCTTTGGCCTCACCATGATTGCAACTCCCTACCTTCTCTTGGATCCCTCCCACTCGTGTCCCTTCCTCCTCAGCCCACTAGAATACAGTGGTCCCTCCAACTTCATGCACGAGACCGACTTTTCTCAGACATCAATAAAACTTAATCCCCTTCCCACCCACAAACCAAATCTGAGTTTCTTGAGTGTATTAATCCAGGACAGAAAGAGACATGTCTCCAGTAATTTAAATTTGGGAAGGAGATAGATGTTTCGATCTAAGAGAATGAGGGGCCCATTGAGTCAGAGAATTTGCCTAAGGAAATTCAGTGCCTTGTAATTATCCACGTTGAACTCCGAAGAGTGGTACATTTGGAAATACCATTCTGAACCATGGGAGTATTTTAAAATAAGCCTTGGCCATGTCATTTCTTTTTTTCTCGCATGCTGAAATATCATAGAAAGTAAACACAAGCAGCTGTGGAATGAGTCCACAAAGCTTTGGGTTTATTGACTAATAAGGAAGGATAAGCCACACTTCTAAATCCTTTCCAGGCAGGCACAAATGTGACATAGACAAAATCAACTCTAATGACCAAGAGAACATTTTGTATAATAACCTTTTGCTATTACATAGTAATTATAATTAACTTTAAAGGACCAGTGTGTGATACACAGTCCTCTAAAAAATCCTTGTAGTTGATTCCAAGTTAATGGTAAGATTGGACAAATGAATGCAATGAAGTGCAGCAACATTAGCAAAAATCACATTTCAAGTGCCCTGATCCTTGGGCCTCTTCTCCCACAATGCGCAATGTTTTCCAATCTTTTTCAAGTGCTTGTTCTAATGACCCTGACACTTGACTATGGATAAAGCAACACATTTGTCCAATTAAATATCTTCCTTTAAATATTTCTCAGTGTGTTCCAAAGGAAAATGGTGTCCAAGATTAACACATAAACATTACTTCTCAATAAAATCCAGGCGTGAGCCCTTTATTCTAATGAGTCTAGTCTAGGGAGACTACCTTTTTGTGCAGAGGGGATATCATTTATAAAAACAGTGCTTTCTGGTTAAGAGGGAACCCCTTGGTGCCTGGACTAAAAAGCATTTCACATAATACTTTCTCTTAAACTGATAGAAACCTCGAGTCCAGAGAGAGTAGGAGTCCTAATGAATGGAGCACTTCCAGAGCACTTAATTTCAAATCTTATATTCCACCCGAGTATTTAGTATGAGATATTGATATGGCCAAAGATTGTGTTCTGGAACCTCAGATAGGCATGAATAAAATATGAACATATTTATGACATGTAGTCTCAGTCCTTCCTCGGAAAAGGCCCTTTACAGATTTATGTCAGTCATCATTCTTTCTTTCAAGGAGCTTTTTTTTTTTTTTTTTTTTTTTTTTTTTTACTTTTACCACAGTTCTCCAGGGACTTGGCAATGGGTTATGCACAAAGACTGTGCCTCGTGTTGGACAGCTGTAATAATTAATATGAAAACATGAAACTGAGATACTGCCACAAATGCCTCACTCATGTTGTTGGGGTGTGGCGAAGGGGCCCGAGGCTCTGACTTGACAGCATGCTGGTCAGGGGCCACCTGGTTCTAGTTACAGAGTCACAATACATATGCGTACGGTTGGGGGATGTCCACACCTGGTAACTTATTGTAAATGCCCATGGATATTCAGAGCCCACTACTTAGATTGATAACTCACTGTCGCAAAAGAACTTGGGCATTCTGAACAATTGGTGGGATTTGGGCAACTTTTGGCAAGTTTTGAAAATCAAGGGCTGATGTTGTAATTTGTGCAGAATTCAGCATTCTGCTTCTCTGCCTTCCCTGTGCTCATTTTTGGGCCTGATTTGTAATAAGCTGACTGGTGTATTGATGAAAACATTAACTAACATAAACTGGAAGAAAGTTTCTGTGGTCTGAATATTTGTGTAACCCTCAAATTCGTTATTGAAATCCTAACGCCCAGTGTGATGGTACTAGGAAGTGCAGCCTTTGGGAGGGGACTAGGTCATGAGAGGGGAGTCCTACCAGTGGAATTAGTGCCCTTATGAGGGAGGCCCCGGAGAGTCACTTCAGCCCTTCCGTGGGAGCTTACAGAGAAGTAGGCTGTCTGCAGTCCAGAAGAGGACTCTCGTCAGAATCGGACTATGCTGGTATCCTAATCTTGAACGTCCAGCCTCCAGAACTATGAGCAACAAATGTCTGCTGTTCATAAGCCACCCGGTCTGTGGTATTTTGTCATAGCGGCCCCAACAGACTAGGCAATAACAAAGAAGTCATTAAGAACCATGGCTTTTGATGAGACTTGAATTTTGGTTCCACCCCATATAAACTGTGACCAGACCTTTAACTTCTCGGAGATCCAAGTTCCTTACCCGTAAAATGGAGATAAAAGTTGTCTATCCCTCTGGCGTTACTGAAATTAAATGAGAAAGATACATTAAAAGCACTTAGTACCATGCTCAGCTCTGAATGTGTACGCAATAAATACTGGCAATTCATATTTATGTTTACCGGCGATAGACAAAGCCATACTATAAAGGATTCTTCTGTTTCTGAATCCTGGTTGATATCATGAAGTGTGCCCATCAAGTCAGTAAAACTATGGGACGTGGACAGCAGAGGAAGCATTAGCTTTGAGTCTGGTAGGCATGCAAAGGGGAGAATGGAAAACATGCCTGGAAAAGTGACAAGATTATCACTGTTGCCCTTTGCTGCCAAACCACGTGGGACATGTTTTTAATTTTTCTTTTCTTTTCTTTTTTTTTTTACTGTTACCCTTATTGTTTATTCTCTGTCCCTCTTATTTGTATGCCTTAGTGCTGACCTCCTACACAAACACGCTGTTAAATCCTCAACAGTTTTACCAGCTGATGTGGTGGGGGCTCAGGAACACTGGCAGCTCTGTCATGAGGAAAATGCAGAGTAATTCGTGCATCCCAGGAGGGGGTCGCGAGGGCAGAGGAAGCTGGGTTAGGATGTGAAGATAGAGGATTTTGCAGAGTAAGCCTTCATTTAAAAGTTATTTTCTCAATTGGCATTCATAGGGAGTCAATTACCAAAATCTATTTTTGAAACTCCTTCATAGGAGCCTGGTCTCTCTCCAAAGTCGTGCTGAAGACCACGGCACTGTTCCCGACATGCGCGATCGCCATTCCACCTTGTAGTCTTTTCACTGAAAGGATTTTTTCTTATAATATATTTAAAAGAGATAATTTGGCTAAAAACTGAGTCATGGAAGTCGCTGGCATGGTGGTGATATTTGTAGCCATGGAAACAAATAATACCCCCAAGTCGAGGCAGAGGCATGAAATCTGGGTGCAGACCTTTGAGAAAAGCTTTTGTTCAGGTGGTGGATAGAGAAAAAGGAGACAATCCTGATAGTCTGAGAGGGAGAAGAACCAATGTATTTATTGGACACATAAAACAAGGGAGGGAGAAAACCTTGAACAGAGGTTTGAGACATAGATCCTTCTTCTCAAAGGAATTTAAGCGAAGTTCAGTAAAGAAACTAACAAGAACAAACTGGTAGGACGCGCTATGTGGCATTTGTAAGCACTCCATATACAGTCGCTCATTTAAATCTCACGCCACCCTGTGAAATAGGTACCATTAGCACTCCCTTAGATTTGCTGAGTTTACAGATAGGCAGACTGAAGCACAGAGAGGGGAAGTAACTGCCCAAGATCACCCAGCCAGGAAACGGTAGACCGGAGGGTTGGGATCCAGAAAGCCTGGCTCCAGAATTAGACCGGTCTGGGGAGATACTGTGGAGGAGGACGAATGGGTCTTAAAGAGGTGAGAACAGCAGCCAGGTGATGAGAAATGGGGAAGAACAACAAATGATCTGTTGGCTACAAAATGTTCAGCCAACGACTGCGCTCGTAGAACTCCCTTTCCTCTCCATTCTTCACAACCAAATGGGGTTTTAATTTCCCCACTGAAATCCTATGAAAGATAGTCAGTCTCTCCAAATTTCAAAAATGATGTTGCAAGAGGGGATAAGGAGAACAGAGAGAAAGTCACTCTAAGTCCTTGTTGTGTTGGCAGGGGGATTGGGGGTGGGCAGAGGATAGGAGGAGTTTAATGGTGTAAGAGTTGTCATGCATCTCCAGTCAGGGTGAGATGATTTAATCAGGAATCCTAAAGAGCTTTCCAGAGCCCAAATCTGCAGGGCACCAAAAAAACATACCTGGGTAAGTGAGAAACACACTGCTCCCTGAACTTTGGGCCAGAAGAACCTGTAGTGAAACGAGGCACATTTAAACTGCAGTTGATTTCTCTTCAAAATATTCTGTCTATAACCTTTTAAATGTCTAATTGGCTGCATTGTAAATCTAAGGAATGGCCCATCTGTGCTCTATTCCCTCTTACAAACAAAAAACAAACTTAGCTCCTAGATGTGTGCTCCCTTGATAGCACGTGTGACTTAAGCATTGGATTTCTGGATTCCTGGGAGAGGTGCTGCACACACTGGTATGGGTTTTGTGTTTGGGTTTTCCCTGAACTTCTCCAGCCTTTGCTGACCTTACACAATTTTACAAAATCTCTGAACCCTGGCCTCAAGTCTGAGCTCCTTAAATACGACACTCAGACCTACTTCTGTCTGCTTACCCCAGCCCGAAAAGAAAACGATCACAGGTATATGCACACAGTTGGCACCACATTACTAATTACCAGGATAAACCAAAAGCAACAGATATACTGTAACTTGAAAATCCTTTATAATTAGGAAAATTCATTCCCATTCCACAAATACTTTTTTGTCTACCGTATACCGATGTTGAGGTTTGGTGATGAGATTTTAAAAAATTAATAAATTATAATTTGGTTCATGAGTTCCCCCAAAGCTGGAGGGAGATAAGAGAATTTTATTTCCTGCTCTGATTTTCAGCTATTTTTTTGATTCATTGACACTTGGTGACCACACATCTATTTATAAAAACAAGGCAGGCATCACAACAGTACCAGCGATGGCAACAGGGAGCTGGTGTTTTACTTTCAACAACTCGCCTCACATGAGCCACAAAACTGACAAGCCATAAGCAGTAACTCACAGATCACTTTTCCTGTCTTTTCCTAACTGATGTGGTTTTGGGGGATTTGCGGTTGTCTCTAAAATAGGAAACAGCACATATCAAAAAGGTATACAAAGAGGGAATATACATTTACATTTAAAAATATTTTGGATCTCATTTGTATCTTTGCCAAGTGGTCATAAACCTGCCTTTGTACCAGTATTTTCATCAACTCACGCTGTAACCATAAATCTTGGATTTCATTTTCTATTATTTCTAACTGAGAGAAGAGTCAGATAACTGTGTGCATATTGAAACACCTGGTAGATCTTTAATAGAGCACTGCTCTGTTGGATGGAGAATTGGAAATTCAGTCTTGCAGGGAGACTTAAATCTGTTTTAAAGCAATGTTAAGTGTAGTGGGAAGGCCCAACATAGCTCCATGCGGCTTCAAAATGAGAAAAATAGCCAAGAGGACAATGAACTGGAGGTAGAATTATTTTCCATATCTTTTTGCAAATCCAGGCAACACATTCTCCATTCAAGCCACAAAATGAATGAACAGCTAAGGGAGTAAACCTGAGATGAAAGCTTAAATCGCTCTTACCTTGGGGCCACTGTCTTTTGCCTCCTGGGATGCATTTCTATCTAAACTCTCTTCTTATTTTGGGAGAGTGCGGACGAGAGGGGGCCAATTATCACAAAAGTAGACTTCACCGTTCATCTTATCACTAGAACTGAACCACTAACTTAGATAAAAACTTGGATTATTTTACTGTAAAAAAATCCATTCTCTGAATAAAATAAAGATAAATGTCTTTTCTCTAATAGTCTGTTAATAAACCTCTAAGTCCAACTACTCAGAAAGTGATCAGATCTCTCACTGCCTAAAGACACACAAAGTAAGGAAGCAATGTCTGGGATACTTTCTCAAAAAAAAAAAAAAAAAAAAGGAAAGGAAAGAAAGAAGTCATCCTTAAAAAGAAAACCTTTAACTTACAAAGTGAATATTTTTCGTGACATAAATGATAAAGGTTGGAGCACTTCAGAGAGGAATATGATAGAAATGTTTAGAAGATTCACATATAATAGCTAACTCTTCTAAGGTAAAACAAATTAACTTAAGACACTGTATATTTAATACTTTGGCTGTGGTTCACTAGGAATTAATGAATTTATTGTTTTAGTCAAAAAGAAGTTTGATGGGGGTGCCTGGGTAGCTCAGTCGGTGAAGCGTCTGCCTTCGGCTCAGGTCATGATCTCAGGGTCCTGGGATCGGGTCCTGCATCGGGCTCCCTGCTCAGCTCTGCCTGCTGCTCCCCCTGCTTGTGCTCTCTCTTCTCTCTGACAAATAAATAAATTAAATCTTAAAAAAAAAAGAAGTTTGTTGACCACAAAGGCTAAATATAAAAAATGTTGAAATTATTAGATTCAGTGGTTTACCTCCAGTAGGCAGAGTAGAGTGACCGCTAAGATTCTTCATAATGGCAGTAGTAGCAGAAATAGTAATTCCCTGAACCATTATATAAATTGTGATGAGTAGGCTGAGGAACAAACATAAGCGCATAGGAAAAAAGATGTATTTTCTTTCTACAAAGAGCTACTCCAATAGATTTGACTAAAATTACCCACCTGTTCTAGCCAGCAGCCTATCAGGTATGAGCATAGATAATGGATAAAATAGTCAAAAAAAATGTCTAATGTGTTAATGGTTAGTAGAAATATTTTGTTTAGTAATTAGTAATTACTAATGAAAATACTGCATAAAAAATGGAAATATTCTTTTTCTTAAGACTTTGAGAGACAGAGAGCACGAGCAGGGGGGGAGGAGCAGAAGGGGGATGGAGAGGGAGAAGAAGACTGCCTGCTGAGCAGGGAGCCAAATGTGGGGCTCAATCCCAGGACCCCGGGATCAAGGACTGAATCAATGGCAGATGCCTAACCAACTAAGCCACTCAGATATCCCAAAAATGGAAATATTCTCGATGTCTGTCCTTTGTATATATATTTTATATCATTATTCCATTACTGTCCTAAAAATACTATTACAAATAAAAACACGTAATTCCAACTGTAGAATGAAACTTTACGTTTTCCATATATTCAAGAAAACCCCTTCCTTTAGAGCTGAATCGCCCCAATGTGATTACTCTTTTGGCTGGTCTGTTGGTCAAATCAGAATGCATGGTTGATCCTGTGGTTTACCACATTGTCCAAAATGAAATCAGCTTAAAGCATTGGTGCGCTGGCCAATTTGACCACATTGTACAAGCATGCTTACTCTGAGAAACGTCCAGGAAAGGGGAGAGTATGTGTGTTCACACAAATGTTCTATAAAACCGCGTGCAGGAGCGTAGGGTCACAGCGGCCATGTGAGAAATAGCAAAGTCATATAGCAAGTGCAGGCACGCTTTTGGAAGGTTTCCTTTAATCAGTCCAAGGGACTTAGTACAGAAAGCGAATACAATGAATTATTTGGAACAGCACTAGCGCCTTGGAAATTGCTAGCCTGTAATCGTGAGCCAAAAAGCATTTGTATCATGTGCCTGAAATGCATGATCTATGCTGAGTGTTCTGCCAACATTTTCAGGGCTATAAGTCATTTTACAACCCTGCATGTGACTCAGAGCTGGAAAGCCCTGGTGTTTTGTTGTGCTCAGTGCTCCTTTCCTTTCCCCTCCCACTCCTCTTTGTCCCAACCCTTGTCTCCCCCTTTAAACTAAGTAGACACGGCCTTGGTGTCAGAGGTGAACAAAGGGGCTACCTGCATTCACTGGCTGTGCTGCGTCCTGTAAGTGACGGCACGTCCAGTGATGCATCTGCAGCCCTGAGATATCTGTGTTTGAGAGAAATGTGACCAAGGGCACTTGGCTGGTTTTACTCCTATGGGAGTCCTTGGAAGGAGTTAGACTATGAAGGAAAATCCACTGGACAGAGAATAAAAGTTCTAAGTTTTAGTCCCAGTCCTGAAACTAAAGGCAATTTTTTTGAGCATCAGCACTGTGCTACTGACCTATGGTGAGTTGAGAATGAGCTTTGGATCGGACGTGATTTACTAAGGATAAGTTAAGCAGAAGCAGGCACCAAGGTCACTCTTCGGGCTGATGGCACATGTTGTCACAAGGTATAGGTATCTATCATGGTCACACAGAAGAAAATTAACTGGCATTGTATGGGGTTCAAATCCACGAACTTGATTCCTTGTAACATGTTCTAACCAACTGAGATGTTGTGAGGTAAATTCTGTTGAGCCCTTTTTGAGCTGTATCTTGAAGCTTTCTGAAGTCACTAGAGTAACATTAGAACACTCTAATAAGAATTTATTTGATAAAACTGGGATGCGTTAACTATGATACAGACTAGAAAAGTCTGGTTCCTCATTTATCTGGAGATGCATGGCCTTGTAGAAGGACATCAAGAGTGGAAGACAACAGAGTAGGGTTTTAGATGGGGTCTGTTAAGAATCAACTGTGTAAACTAGGAAATGGTTATTATCCCTACCTTACTCTGAAGTTCTTTCTAGACCTGAAATTCCATGTTGGTTTTTTGTTAGTTTTTTAAGTAAGCTCTGTGCCCAACATGGGACTTGAACTCATGATCCCAAGATCAAGAGTTGCGTGCTCTACCAACTGAGCCAGCCAGACACCCCAAAATTCCACAGTTCTGATAGAAGGAGAAACCGAGGAAAAATATTACTGAGATCATCTTTAAACACCACTACGGTATTACATGCTCCCCATAAATATTCAAAAGCTATTTAATGCTAGAAGATGATCCTTGACCAAGAGCAATTTTATTTCCTTACTCAGTTTATAACCTTATTAATGCTCCTAACGCTGAAATATTCAGCGAAGATCATGCGTCAACCAACTGCTTAAAATGACTAATGCGAGTGCTCTCTGGTGCACCTCATCGTGTGTTTTGTTCAGGTGTTTCATTTTTCACAGTGTTACATTTTATTTATGTAAAGAGAATGTTAAAAATAGGAAACAGCAGCGAAATGAGCTACCTGACAGCCTAACAAAGCGCCTGCCACAGGAATTGTGACTTCCATTTGTAACTCGTGGGTTCAATCTACAAGTATTGAAATTACAGGCTTACTCTTTGATAGATCTCAAAGCCCAGCATGGGTGGACTCCCGTTCTGAAAAGCAGCAGGTGTTTTCTATTCATCCTGATTCAGAGCCCCCGAAACACAAAGGTATCAGGAGGAAAACATTGTAAAGAAAGAGGGTGGGATTAAGAACTCATTTCTCTGTTAATTGTAGAACAAGACCATCAGGTAAATTTTCTTCCTCAGATGCGAGACACCAGGCAAGAAGCATAAAAGCTGGGAATACATTAAAACTCCTGAGTGACTCATTTCCAAGTAGGTATGACTACTTGCCCAAGATCATTGAGGGTAAGAGTCCGAACATTTCAAAGCGACACAAGACTCTGTTTTCTTGGATACTGATAAAGGAAAGGTCTAAATATCACTTGAATAAGGAAAGGCATTTGTTATAACCTTGGTTACATCCTGGAAATCCATGAAAGTACACAAAAGATACTTGGTTTGGGGATTTTCAGATTAACATAGCTGTTTGAGTTAAATGAGAGAGCATTTTTGAACACCGTATGTGTTTACCTTAAGACAACCAGATTAATACTGGCCTGGGGACCTAAAATCATTCATCCTACTGACTGTCCATTACTCTCCACAAAATAACATCCTGGACTTAGTGCATCCCACAGGATACTTAATTAGCTCCAAAGACAAAATTAGACAGTGCTGGCTGATGCCTCTGTTATGTCATCTTAAAGCTTGAGGGGCTGAATGGATCTGATAGCCAGACTATTTCATCATCTTTAATGGGTGTTCTTTAAGGAAAGATTTAAAACTCTATGCAGGTTGAATTGGCAGCAGGGGAAAAAGACCTGCATGAGATAAAAGCAAATGAGACCTGACCTCTCAGACAGCACTCAACTTGGGTCCTACAATCAATACCTTTCCAGGCTTTCTCAAACTCTCCCTAGCCCAATAGCCTGCCTAATGGGTGGGTCTATACTCACACGGAGACCAGAAACGTGGTGTGAGTGGAGGAGTCTCCAGAAACCCTCGATTCTCTGCCAAGTATCTTCCCCGACTTTCTGGAACTCCTTGGTAACAGCTATGACTCCTCACTAGAACTACCTACCTAGAAATACCCATCAGAAACACCTCCGAATCCCTTTAAAAATATAGGGCTGCTAGATGCCCCCAGAGACCCACTGAATGAGCAGGTTTAGTATTGGAAATTTCAAATGCTCTGGGGATTGGGGTTGGCTGTAATTTATGGGCAGGGTTGAGAACACTGGCTGAAATGAAACCAAAATTGAAAAGCAGCCTTCCTTCCAATGTGATCTCCTTAAAAGAACCAGTGATCTCCCTCACATAAACTGAACAAGTTCAATTACATTCTCCTACAATTTAAAGTCAGTACAGTATGAGGGTTCATCTGGTCTACTGTGTCCTCCTTGTATTCCTGGTGAAATAATGAAGTCCAGAGCGGGGGGAAATGCATGAACCGAGGTCACACAGGTTTAATGGCAACAGTCAAAGCCAGAATCCAGTTATTTTTTTTCAGATTCAGTAAACATGCTGCCTTGCCACCACCAGGACCACCATCTTCAATTTACTTGCCTGGCATCTCTCATGTACATGATGAAATATGGTCCCACTCTAGTAAGTGCTAATGAGGCTGGGATGAGAGAAGAGTACAAACTACCCAGAACTGTGTCTGTAACCGAGAAAATGGTTAATAAATGCTTCCTTTATCAAGGATCTCCTTTTACCAAATGAGCACACGTACCCCTCTCCTGGAGCATCACAGCAGAAGGCTTGACTAGCAGATGAGAGTGTTGTAGGTGGAGGCAAAGAGGGTGGGTAAGGAAGGTTGGGTGGGGCAGGAGCAAGAGGCACAGGAGTGGGGAAGTCTAAGCAACGTTGGCCGGGCCAGCTCTATCCCTTCTAATAGAATCAATAGATTCTTCTTAAAAAGAACAGATAATTGGCTTCCAAAGTCAGTTGAAAGAACAGATGGGAGGTAGGAGTTGAGAACTCTATTCTGGGATTGCAGTAATCACTGTAGATACTGTGGTGTTGGCCAAATCACCCAACTGGCTTGTGACTCTGTTCTCTCCATCTGCTAATGTGCTAAAATAATGGGCCGCACCATCTCCTGCACCTACTTGCCTCTCTGATATGCTTTGAGGAACAACAGTACAAGGCTTCTCAGAGATTCTGGATTAATTTAAACCTATTCAAGGTACAAGGAACCCAACTAATCACTGTTGTTAAGGAGAAATTAATTTTAACCTTTGGATTCAATGCGTTTCTGGGATCCTTTCTAAATGTAAATATTATTTTCAAAAGGACAATTGATCTGAGACCTATTCATCTGGATCAATATATTTTTCTGCACATCGTATCAATTACGATAACTAGTTCATGCTGAAATACCTTTGATATTTTGATCAAAACTAAAAGGCTGCAACAATATGAACCTTGCTTTTCTTCAGTCAGTTAAACAAGATCTATCAAAATGAATATGCTATGAGCCTGATTGAATGTGCCACAGCACCCAGCATTACTAATTAGAGCTGTATCTTTATGATATTCGTGGTTCAAAATGTAAAAATATTCTTCCTACACAAGTAAAGATACATTTTCACATTCCGTCTCTCTCAATGCTTCCTTAGAATGGTGCCAAAGAAAATTTTTCATTCTAAATTTTAGAACATGTGTGAATATGACTTTATTCTGTGAGTGGCTGGTAATATTTTTTTGGAGTTGACATTTTTTGACGGTTCATTTAAAGTGATTATTGCTCCAAGTTGTTTTCAGTAATGTGAGACAACTTGAAAATCTTAAATGTATCTTTAGACCCACTTCTATGTTCTCAAGATGAAAGTTAGAAGTTTGAAGAAAGGAGTTTTTCTTTTACTGAACTCCATTTAATGTACAGGAAACTGTTCTTTCATGCCAATAAATGTGTTTGTCTATACAATGCCAGAAAAGCCAACAGTGGATTCAGAAAAGTCAAAAAAGAGTGAAACTCATACTTTGATAGGTATAAGGAAAACAAGTTAATTGGCTCTGTGTCTCATTTCTAGACCAGTTTATGGTGGTTGGTGGGAGTAAACTGGAGAATTCTGGGTTGAGAAAACAAAGAGACACAGTTGACAATAGAGCCAACAGAAACAGTTTTGCAAGTAAGTATTGGTCCAAATAAAGACAGTGGAAGCAAAATGATCAGAGGGGCCTTAGGGCTGTATTACTTTCTGTCTCTCAGGAATGGGAGAGTAGAGATAAGACTGATGAGTGTGGAGGATGTTCTCCTGGATGCCCTCTATGTTCTACTGTGATCCAACTATGATGTGAGCTGGACGGGAGAGAGTGGAAAATACCCTGTAGTGGGGCCAAATCAGGCGTATCACTCTCTACCCCCTGAATTACTTTGTGTGGGAAGGAAGGCACTGCTGCCTCATGCAGGCATGGCTGAAAGAAGGCAGCCGGAAGCCCGTGCACCCTATCTGCTGCACAGAGTTACCAGCAGAAAATTTCTATAGCATACAATCCTTCTAGGGGGCTGATCCTATAGTCAGACATAGAGGCCTAAGCAGTTTTCTCATCCTAACTTACTTCACTGAATTACTTTAAGAAAACTTGGCATGCATCTGCATCATCTCACTTGACTTTTCCTCTTTGAGCTGCAAGGATTCCACCTCTGATGAATCTACCTTGGCAAGACACATGAAAAAGTGGCACTATTGTTGTATTAGTAATGGCTTCTAAAACCCCAACGTCACAAAACACTTGAAATAAAGACACAGCTGTAATGAGCCATATTTATAACAAAACATAACTGAGATCACTTCAAATTATTGCCCCGAAAAAATGCAACATTATGGCAAAGCCCTTTCCCTGTACAGATCCTGAAAATCAGTGTCATCTCTGTCCATGTCTGATTTGATTTCCTGGTTAAGTTAGAGATTAATGACAATGAGGCTAGAGACACATGAGGCCCTTTAATTATATACAAACACTCAAGTACATACATACACACATATCCATATCTCTCTCTTCCCCTCCCTCCTTTGTCTATACACACACGCATATGAATATGTATGCATATGTAATATTTTACATGTATATATAGTCCCCTTTTATATTTCTCTTTCATGAACAGCCAACTCTCCAGTAAAGGCGAGCTATTTGTCAGAAGGCAGACCGTGCACAAATTTAGTATAGCCCATCGTACCTGCGAGAGGGAGGAAGCAGGGATTCTGTATTCATTTACAGCATTATCTAAACATTAAACATGACTCCACAGAGTCTTATTATTTCAGTTCTTAATTCAAGGAAAAAGAGAAAAAGAAACACCCTATCTACTTCTTACAGTATTGTTAGCAGAAACAATCAGTTGGAAAAATGAAACTTTCTCTTCAAGACTAGTTATTCCAATAGTAGGTCCCACCCATAGAAATGTGGCAGTGGCTTTTATGCAAAGTATAGTCAGTGGTGTTTCCATAACAGAAAGAATAGCAAAAAGGCCCCATTATCTGTACTGTATGATTCCAACTCTATGACATTCTGGAAAAGGCAAAACTATGGAGATAGTTAAAAAAAAAAAAAGGCAGCGGTTGCCAGGGGTCAGTAGGGAGGGAGGGATGACTAGGTGGAGCACGGAGAATCTGGGAAACAGTGACACTGCTCTGTGTCATACCATCAAGGTCAATCCATGACATTATATATTTGTCCAAACCCATAGAGTGTCCAACACCAAGAATGACCTTTCCCATGAACGGTGGACTTTGGCTGATAATGCTGTGTCAGCGTAGGTTCATCAAGTGTAAGAAATGTCCCACTCTGATAGGGGGTGTTGATGATGGAGGAGGCTGGTGGGTGGCGGAGGGCAGAGCACAGGGGTATTTGGGAAACATCTGTAACTTCTGCTAAATTTTGGTATGAACCTTAAACTTCTCTGAAAAATAAAGCCTTTTTAAAAAATTCCGTACTGGCAAAAAAAAAAAAAAACTAGTTTGCTTTATGGGTAAATCAAATCGAGTCATACATCTCATCTTTCACTTCTTGGTTTCTTTATCCAGGAAATAATAAATGGTGAGCTTTTCTATAGATTGTGTGAAGAGGAGGAACCACAAAGTAATGGGGAAAACACACACACACACACACACACACACACACACACACACAAATAAATATGAGTTTTAATCTCCGATCTGTTGCTAAGTAGCCGTGTGACCTTAAGCATCCTATCTCTAAACAATTATCAAGAATTTTATGTGCCAAGAATTCTGCTAGATGCAAAGACATAACAAGCCAAAGAGAAAGGGCAAATAAATCATTCTGAATAAAAGACATATCTCTGATAGAAGCAAGTAACTTCCCTTTCCTGGACAGAAGGAAAACGTGTAAAGTTATGAAGGTTCTGCAATAGAAGATACTTACTCGGATGCGAGGAGGTTGAGCCATGGCCAGCAAACCTCTTAATTCCTCCAGGCCTCAACTTAAAAGTAATTGATTTGCACTGGATGCCCTTCTTCTGCTAACCTGGTCATACCCTTTGTTATTCTCATTTGGGGCTACCACATCTGACCAATTTACATGTACTTTCAGAGCCAGAGTCTTGTATTATGTCCTTGTGCCTTAGGAAAGGTGACTGGTCACTTCATCTTGATAAAAATCCTTGTTTTCTACAAATAGAAAAGTCTTGTTGATGTTCAAGTTGCAAGGATAGAGTCCTAGATGGCTAACTGGACATCTCAATCACAGTCCTTTGAGTGAAATTGTTTTAACTATCCAGTTAACATGAAGTGACAGATTTAGAGGAAAATAAAATTAACATGGGGCGCCTAGTGGTGCAGTTGGTTAAGCATCCGACTCTTGGTTTCAGCTCAAGTTGTGATCTCAGGGTGGTGAGATGGAGTCCCGCATCTGGCTCTGTGGTCAGCGTAGAGTCGGCTTGAGATTCTCTCTCCCTCTTCCTCTACCCCTCCCCCACCTCTCTCTCTAAAGTAAATACATAAATCTAAAAAATTAACATAAAAAAGGTAAAGCAGTGTTTAATGATGCTTACAGCAAACACTCATTCGAGACATCAGTGTTGGAAATCAAACTTTCTTAGCTTGTAAACTCTTAAATCCTTAGCTCCATAACTTTTAAAAGCAGATTTTTTTTTTTTTTTCGGAAGTCATGAAACAAATGTCAAGTGGAATTACAAAGGGCGTTCTCTTTCTTGGTACTGGAAATGACGGTGGGCCGTGTGAGGAAGAGGAATATTACTACTGCTTGACAACATTATGCTCAGAAAATATCAGAAAGCAAAGAGAGTTTAAAATGGGTATTTACATATAATATCCACGCATATTTACATTTAATATCATATTGGATTTAATTTTATTACTTTCTGGAAGGCAATTGGGAGAAAAATAAACAGTGGAATGTTATCTCATTGGCATGCAGAATCAATATGATAGTCACATGGCCGATATAAACTCATAAGAAAATGCTTCTGACATTTCATCAGAGCTTCTTAATTTAGTATTTACAATGTCTGTGTGAAATGATATAGTAGTTTTATTGTTTAATTATGGAGATGGCAGAATGTAGCAGATTCATGACTTTTCCCCCTTAATTACTATTAGCCTGCTTTCAAACTGTTGAATGCAGAAGTATATAAGTTGGGCTCTTGTTAGGTTTGCTATTGCTCTGACTTCAAATAATTTTTAATCCTCCCTGAAAATGCTTTAAAAAAAAACACTTTTCCTCTCCAATATGTGGACTTTTATTATGAGCAATCATATAACACAAGGGTATGATTATGGCAAGATAATCACAGTGCAAAATAGAAATGATGCTTTGGAGTACTATTACCTGCCCAAAATGCTCACTCATCTTGCTGATGTCCCTTAGATTTATTGCTCCTTCCTGCATAAGGTGATCAGCTCTTTTGGAAATGAGGGCTGCGTTTTTTCTTATTGCATTCAATGTGTACAATTTTTAAATGTCATTATTTGTGCTAGCAAATGTGTAATAGAGAGTAAGCAGAATTAGGGAATAAACAAATGCCTTGGCCCTCTCCCCAACTAATATAGAATTCATGACCATGGGCTGTATCCAGAGTAATGTTTGTAGAAGGGAGACTGAGCTTGTGTTTCTAGAGTAATTTGGATTTGAGGATCTGGGCTAACTGATCTCTAGGGCTGAATAAGTTGACCAGATGTCTCTTTTCTCCCCCATTGCTCCCTTAGTAATTTTAACAGTTCTTATTATGCCCTTGGATTTACCACCTGTTAGATGTCTGTTAGCATTTGTACTCTACTGCAGCAGTAGAAGAACGACCACCTTCCATCCATTTCCCTCCAAATAAGCGATTTTCTCCATCCCTGGGGCACAGGCCTCCACCATGAAGCCAATGTGAAATATGTCTCTCCATCAGCAGGAAATTTCAAAAGGCAGTCTCCACAGAAGTTGTTTTTCTGATTGTAAAGGCAGATTTATCTTATGGCAAATGGCTCCATTTAAACTAAACAAAACAAAAGTTATAAAATTCCACTGTCTCCAAAACTGATTGTGAGTGATTAACATTCCCAACTTCACAGAGGCTGCAACAAGGAACTCCACAAGGGAGAATTGATTGAGCCACTTATTCAGGAATAAAAATGAGCAGGGCTCCAGGCCTGTTGACGGGGACAGATAGGAGTCCAGCCTTATCTTCCTGTTAGTGCCCTTGCCAGTTGCTGTCACACTATTAAGAGAAAGGAGGCCACCTGGGTTTATAAGCCACTGATTGGAAAAGTTGGATAGTGAATTCGGGATTTTTCTCTCTGCAAGTATTGGCCAGGGCCCAGACAAAGGTGAGTTGGTAAATGAAAAATCCACCCTCTAGGAAAGCGCGAACCAACGTGCTTATGCAGCCAGACAGAGCCTTTCCTGTAGAATGGTGGGTAGTGATCATGTGTGGAGAAGTGCTGGATGGGGAAGCTCTGAAGAGCTATAGGCTCAACTAAACAGCGTTCAGTTTGTCCAGCCTGGCTCCTGTCTCCCAGTCTAGGAGCCATCTTCCCATTAACAAATGAGGTTGACTAGGTTCTAGTCCCTGTTATGTGACTGTGTGACTTAATTCACTGTTCTCTGTTGAAATTTATAAAAGTAGAGTTAAAAAATATTTCATGCAATTATTGGGAAGGTACACATCAAAGTGCAGTCCATATAGTCTATCCTTTTTATTCATTGATTCTGAATCTGTCAATTGGCCTACTCACAAAGATTTATTTGTAACCCCAAAATCAATACCTGCGGCACTTTGCAATCATTTGTGGACATGTATAAAGCAGCAAAAAACCCTTGAGTCACCAGACGTGCGTGTTCCCAGCTGAGGTCTAACAAGTCCTATTGCTTTAGCTGCCGTGCTGTAAACATGGTTTATTTTGTGCCACATTTTCCACATTTCTGTTCTTTTTGTTGGTGATTTCACTGTTTATCATGCCCCCATCCCCCCGGAAGCCCAGTGCTGAAGTGCCACATAGGGTTCTAGGCAAGAAGGCTGTAATGTGCCTTATGGAGAAAGTACATTGTGTTAGTCAGCTTAACTTTCGGCAGAAGCCATGGTGCTGTTGGCCATGAGTTCGACGTTAATGAATCAACAGTATATATTAAATGCGGTATCTTTAAATGGAAACATTGGTGTCTTTAAACTCTAAACACATTTTTTAAAAAGCTATATATTGGTCGGTTGGTGAAAATGTTATGACCAGAATCTCAGAGAAACCTAACCTTATATTTCCCCTAAGAACAGTGGCTCAGTATTTACTAATTTAGTATTTGTAGTGACTTTTATAGAACACAACTACCACGAATAAGCATCAGCTATATTTTGGGAAGTCAAAAATTTTCTTTTCCATTATCTAAAAGTTCTTCTACAAAGCAAATTGAGAACCTATTGCTCAGAGGAAATAGGAGGATTCCGTGGCCTCCTGTCTTAGAAAGGACCCTTTTGGGGCGCCTGGGTGGCTCTCTCGGTTGGATGTCTGCCTTTGGCTCAGATCATGATCCCAGGGCCCATGATCCCAGTCCCGCATCAGGCTTCTTGCTCAGTGGGGAGCCTGCTTCTCCCTCTGCTGGCTGCTTCCCCCTGCTTGTGCTCTCTCTCTCTCTCTCTGACCAATAAATAAACAAAATAGTTAAAAACAAACAAAAAAACACAAAAAAAGACCCTGCCATTAAATAGATGTTGATCGGTGTTAAGTCTATCTTTCTGGGCACATCTTGGTTTATAAAATAAAGGGGTTACATGAAGGTTGCTTCTAGGTGTCAGGTTCTATAGAAAGTCTTAATAAACATTTATTGAATGAATAAATGGGATTCTATAGTGATCCTAACATGAGAAATTATGCTACGCTGGCAGGGTCATGATGCTGCCAAGCTCCTCTCAGGCAGAACAAGGCTATCTACCTAGTGCCCTCCGGGAGATCGAGACCAATAATATTGCTTCCTTCTCTCCAACATTCTCTTTTAAATTGAAAAAATCCTAGATTGACCAATATCAATTCACATCCATCAGATAGTTTCTCAGATGTCCGGCAGCTATATCTCCTAAAAGAGAGTTTTGGTGGTGATAGCTTGGAATAATAACTTAGGAAATATGGGTTTACAAAATGGGGATGTAGGACAGTCAGGCTTACACAGAATGCCAAAATAATAGCTAACATTTATTAATCACTTGCTCTGTGCTGGGCAGTTGGTCTTGTAGGTGAGAACCCATGAAATATCGTCAACAGCACTATGAGGGACAGACTGCTGTCAAGCCCATTTTAAGGTGAGGCACAAGAGGTTAAGTAACTTGCCAAAAAGTTTACACCGCTGTTCAGTGGCTAAACTGGATTTTGAACTTGGGTCTTCTGATTGCAGATTCTTGGCCTTAGCTGCCAACTACAGCAGCCCCCAAATATCCTCTTAGGAAACATGAACAATAGCAGAGACTCAAAAGTGTTCTGGGCTTTGGGAAGAGGAACAGTAGGTCCAGAAAAGAAAAAAAGAACAAGAAGGGGAGAGAGAGAACCGAAGCACAACACTTTCTCGGGACTAAGTAACCGTAAACCAAAGTGCAGTAGCATTGCCAAAAAGGCACACATCTAATTTACATTAATATTCCAATTCCATATCCCCCTCCCCATTCTTTTCTAATTAGCATGAACTTCCTGTGCTAGAATCAGGCAGCACAAGGCTCAGAAAGGACCCTAGACATGACTCTCGAGTGTTTCCTTTCCCTGACGCCTTCTATAAAGCAAAACAATGTGGAAGTCATCAATGCACTGCCCTAACACTCCTGACTCTGACCAGCGCTCTCAACCCTCACAGCTTCATTTAGCCCACCACCATGTCCTATTTGGATTATCACAGCCCAACTCCAGTTTCTAGGCTTGCATCTTTCCAACCCATCTTCTATAATCCAGTGCGAAGGATTTTTTCAAAATGTACATTTGATACTTAAAACCATTTGATGGTGTGTCCTTAGGAATAAGTCCATTTCAAGATGCAGGATATTCTGGGTCTTTCTTTCTATCCAATTTCTTCTGCAAATCTCCCATTGTGGCTCAATGTTCCATGTTTTTCTTTGAAAGGAGCATGTTCCTTTTTAGCTCAGGGCCTTTGCACTCTCTGGACCCCTGGCCTACTGCCTCAGTATAAAATTTGCCTCATGAAGTCCCATGTGTCTTTTGCATTTCAAGTGAGCTATCACATCATCCAGGAAGCCACCCCCACATAGGATGGGGTTCGATGACTCTACCATGCAAGTGCAAAATACCCTAACCAGTCCCCACTGGGGGCTTCTCAGGGTGCCCTGTAAAGGCCTCTTACCCCATCAAACTGCTGGTTCCCTGAGGACAGAAACTGCCCCTGGTCTGTCATGGTATTTCCAAGGCCAATCACAGGGCTTGGCATATAGTAAACAAGATCTCAAATAGGGCGCCTGGGTGGCACAGTGGTTAAGCGTCTGCCTTCGGCTCAGGGCGTGATCCCGGCGTTATGGGATCGAGCCCCACATCAGGCTCCTCCGCTATGAGCCTGCTTCTTCCTCTCCCACTCCCCCTGCTTGTGTTCCCTCTCTCGCTGGCTGTCTCTCTCTCTGTCAAATAAATAAATAAAATCTTTAAAAAAAAAAAAAAACAACTCAATATTTTCTCCAGTGCTCTGCCACTTACTAGCTGTGGAAAAAGCACTTGGACTTTGAGTCTCACTTTCAAACGTGTAGAAATAATACCTAAAAACCTTACAGAACAGCTTACATGCTGGTAGTCGTTGGGCTCACCTTAGGCCATAGGTATGTTTTGTCCATGAACACCACCATTTCTAAAGATTGATGTGAATTCTTCAAGCATAACATGCCTTTCCAATTCAGCTCTTATTTCTCCACTCCCTGTGGTCTCACCTACCTGGTCACTGCCTGATCCTGAAGGCATTAGTGTTTTTGACAACTGATTTACAGGATTGTTGAGATGATTGACAGGATTGACAAAGAGCTGAACAGAGAAGGGAGAAAGAACCCGCAAAATATCAAAAGGAATACTCTAGGGCAAGATTGACAGTTGGTGACCCACAGGCCAAATTCAGCCTGCCACCTGTTTGTGAATAAAGTTGTTCTGAATATAGCGAGGGCTCATTTGTTTACATACCGTCTGTGACTTCTTTCACAGGATCAGGGCAGAGTTGAGGAGTTGTGACAGAGACCATATGGCCCACAAGGCCTAAAATAGTTACTCTCCCATCCTGCACAGAAAAGGTTTGCTGATCCCTAATCTAGGGAAATAACCAATGGGCAAACCCTTCCCTTATTAGCGGGGCAAAACAGAACTTTGTAATCAAAAAGGTCTACTATGTAATTAAACATCCTCAGCGCCTTGATTCTTTGGGAGGAGCTGGTGTGTTGATGAAGCTTCTTTTGAGAGGACTTCCAATGACAAGGTTGAAGGAAAGTTGAGTTTCGCATCTGGGACAAAGCCGCATATTGTTATTGACACTGCTATAACATCTTATAGAGAGCTGGCATTCCTGCTCAGAACGACAGAAATCCCTTAGAGGGATTTCCTGATCAGGAGCTGAGCAGGCTATAGACTGTGGGGTGCTGAATCCAAATTTATCCTCCTTTGTAAAGGAGGAAGGGCAACTGACATGGGTTGTGTACATGAATCCCCTAGCACAGGGCCTGGTACATAGAGCGTTCAAGAAACAGCAAAGAAATATCATTAGTAGTAGTCAGAGTATTAATTATTATTATTATTTAGCCCATTTTCACTCTTGGACAGTTGAGAAAATTGAAGAGCAAAACCAAGAAGCGATTCCCTCAACACTTTGAAGAAACTCACAGTAAAATATATAGCAAACATATTTATAAGATATATTAAAATAAAATAAAAAAATAAGGGCTTGAATATACTTGCCACAGCTCCTGTGATTGAACCTTAAATTTACTGTAAGTTTCCTTCTATCAGGTATAATAAGAAGTAAAGTGTATTATATAAATCTCTGTGTCTTTATGAGAAAAAAATTTCCTCAACTCTGAATTCTAAAAGGAGTTTCTCACATAGGACTTTGAGGGTACTCAGAGTGGTAAAATGAAAAGCAAAGTGGTTCATAGGCTGGCTGCACACTGTAGACCCTGTGGAAGTTTCCAGAAGTACCCATTCCTAGGCCTTGTACCCCCACCATTGACAGTCTCTAGGGCTGAGGCCCAGACATCCCCCTAAAATCACCACAGGTGATCAGAGGCACAGCGGGATTAACCTCTGCCAGGACAGAGCATCGTCTGATTGAGATAATTTAGAAGCAGAGTTCAAGTGAATATATTTTTGGTTTTGAGACCTACTTTTAATGTAACTCAGTGAAGGATAAGCGTCTTGAAAGGACAGACTGGTTCTTGAAAAATGCCAAGGTTAAGCCTCTGGATTGGGAAAAGAACGGACTGTTTCAAGGTTGAGATCAAGGTTCATAACAAGATGAAGGAGTGGACTCCAGGCAGGATGTGTGTTTTGTACCTGGTTTCACAGTAGGTGGCTGGAGCCCTCTTTACGGCCATAAGCAACCTTGCTTTAAACAATACAACAATTTGATGAAATGCTTTTCACTCACATGGGAGACGCAGCCTGTGGAATGTGTTCCTGTGAACAATAGCATCGCTGCCTCTGTTTGCCAGGATTCGAAACCTATCTGCAGAGAGTATCTAGAAGAGGGCTCTTCTTTACTCTCCAGAGGGCAGCAAACGTGGGTGATCTGTGTCATAAACATGGGTCAGAAAAGAGCTGCATACTTTACTAAAAGTAAAAGGGCAGTTTGCAAGTTGATTGCAGAGTAATCATTTAATTTACTCTAAGTTATCTCGACTACTGTATTCTGCTTCTGCAGAGATGCTAATCTTAGCAGTGGGAAATGATGACATGCTGGCAGTGTTTTATGGCATCAGGCCTCTTCCCCTTAGGCAGAGTTGGCTATCACTCCATTTTCCCTGGCCACTGATAGAACACAAAGCCAGTGTACCAGGAAATTCCCTTGGAAACAGCACGCCAAAACCAGCAGCTCCTGGATCTCGGAGGAAGCATACCTGAACCTAAGCATTAAGAAGCAGGATGAACCATGACAAATCAGAGATGATGAAGGGGGAAGACCTATAGATATAATAATGAGGAGGAGCATAAAAAAGGGCTTGTATTTATTGAGGATTTATATGTGAGACACTTCCTAAGTGTTCTATGTGAGTTTATCTCATCAAATGCTTAACACAATTCTACAAGATAGGGTCAGTTGTACCTGATTTCCTGATCTGAATGTTGAGATGCAGAGAAGTTAAGTGTCAGCCAGTGAGTGAAATTGGCAAGCTTGGCCCAGAACCCAGGGAGTGTGACAGCAGTGATGTGCTTAAGCCCACACCCAAGAAGGTGGCGTATCCCTCTGACAAGACAGAAAACTGGCCTAAGCAAGGCGTTCTGGATTGTGCTCTTGTCCCTGCATTTCCATTGACTATTCAGTGTTTCGTTTTGCTTTTCCTTGTTTTACTTATCCCTGTGACCTGGAATGAGAAAGAACAGTATGCGAGGCAATGTGCACTAGGAAGAATATTCCCATGGGCCACATATAGCTTTCTCCATGGTCTTTGCTTCGTTTCTGCTCCTCTGCTTCAGTGACAGTTGACATGGATCATAGCTGGGCTTGTGCGCACAGATTTCTGCCATCCAAACCAGAAATCTGCTCCCTGCCAATTTCCAAGCCATTAAGGCCTTTTAGCACCTTTAACCTCTCACCTCTGCTCCAGCACGCAGGAACCACATGGAGTCACAGCACGGGAATAATAACTCCGTCACAAAGTGCATTATTCTAGTCACTTAAGAGATTTGGTCTGCATGTATAGAATCAAAACGATTTTTGTTTCAGTACAATCAATTAGTAAATCTAGCTACCTTAATCAATTCATATCACATTCAGCTAATTTGGTCAATCGATATATAATGGCTTGTAAAAATGACCCAAATTAATGCTGCCCCATGTTTTCAGCATATAAACCTAGTCCTGATGCTGTTATATATGTTGATTGCAGAAAACCCCGGGGGACAGTCTCAAATCCCACCAGATTTAGAAATCTGTGAATAGCATACTATACTCAGATGTATTCCTGGAATTTGACAAATTAAAGCAATAATCCTGGCTACGGAGGTTTTTGAGAGGAATTCTGCAATGCTGAAATAACTAGTGGATAATCATCTTTCCTCCGGGGAACAAGATGAGAAAGAACAAATTCATGGACAAAAAGAGGCAGATGGCAGAAGGAAAGGTCTTGGTTTTGCCACTTCTGCTGTTCAGAATAAAATAAGATGTCACATAGACACATATATCCACTCTGCTGATGTCCTTTACCCATAGCACCATGGCCAAGTCTATGTGGATGAGAATGTTTCTTCAAATTTATCCCCCAAAAACTAGAATATAAAATAAAATCAGGGTGCCTGGGTGGTTTAGTCGGTTAAGCGTCTGACTCTTGATTTCAGCTCAGGTCATGATCTCAGGGTTATGAGAATGAGCCCCATGTCGGGCTCCGTGCTAGGCATGGAGCCTGCTTAAGATTCTCTTTCTCCCTCTCACTCTTCCCCTGCCCACCCTGCTCCCACTCACATGCTAAGAGAAAATAATAATAATTTTAAAATAAATAAATAAAATAAACAAAATAACTAAAAAATTCCAACTTTGAACTGCCCTCTTGTAACCTTCTTTTGCCCTTACAGTTTCCCATGATTAGTTTTGTTTTTTTTTAAGATTTTATTTATTCATTCGACAGAGATAGAGACAGCCAGCGAGAGAGGGAACACAAGCAGGGGGAGTGGGAGAGGAAGAAGCAGGCTCACAGCGGAGGAGCCTGATGTGGGGTTCGATCCCAGAACGCCGGGATCACGCCCTGAGCCGAAGGCAGATGCTTAACCGCTGTGCCACCCAGGCGCCCCTTCCATGATTAGTTTAATTAGACAGTAGCTAAGTAAAAATGTAGAGAAGTTGGTAACACTTCCCTAATCCTGTAGGTATAGAATTGATAGAAGAGACAAATTTAGAAATTCTCCCAGTTGGCCTTTAATCCACTTACAGTGTTATCATTTACCTGCCTTCTGAGTATTGTGAATTGGCAGAATTCTTCCTATGGAAATATGGCCACAATAAGGACAAGAAGAGCAACAGCAGCTAGATTTCATTGCCCTTGTACTATGTGCAGCTGCTATTATGAATTAACTCATTTAATGCTCATGGCAACCTTTCCATAAGGCACTTCGGCGGGTACCAATATTAATCCCATTTTACACATGAGGCTACATTGCATGTGTTAGAAGCACAGTAATAATGTCCTGTTTTTTCATAGAACAAAGAGCATCGTGCTTTGCTGGATCAGCTGGGAATGTAGTCAAGTTTCAAAACTGCAAATCCTGGAGCTCTGAGAAGCAAAGTTTTCCCCCTAATGAGATCACCTCGGGGCCAAAGTGAAAACTCCTTACTTGATCATTTGTAACTGGAGCGTTAGCAAGTGTCCTTCCTTGTGGGACCCGCTCCCTTCAGCAGCCCTTTCTTCACTGCATCCTTCTCTTCCATCCTTAGCCTGAGCGTTCCACTCGAACTTCTCATCCGCTCTCTACTGAGGAAGTGCAAAAGGTACAAGTCACACACGCATCATCCTGAGCCCCGAAGGGACAGGGTCGATCTAAGTATCCGGGTGTCTCTGAGCCAGCAGTTTCCCTCATTTGCTATATTCAGTCTTTGAAAGCTGTAGCCACTGTATCTATTTCATGAGGGTTTTTTTTTCCTCTCTGAAAATACCAAGTTGTCCGCCAACAAGTTTCAAGCATAGAACAGTGCAGTTAACATCCGCTTCACCTGCCACTGGAGTCCGGCTTTCGCCTGGAAAGAGAACATTTTGGCATTTGCTCCCAACTTCCACCGAAATAAAAAGCTAATGTCGACTTTTTCTCCCATCTTGAGTTTACTTCCGTGAAGCCGATGTGCTTGTGTGCCTGTGCCCAGTCGTGAAGCACGTTAGTTGCTTTATTGATTTACAGTCTACTCCTGTTGGGGAGTGTCTGAACCACACCTTCTTCCGACAGGTCAGGGACTGCATCCGGGCCTCACTCGGACGAAAAAGAAAGAGCGATTGTCACGTCAAGACTCCCATACTCATGTTAGAGAGAATTTGTATTAGTGCTAGGAGTAGAGTAAATGAAATAAGGCTGATCTGGGGTAGTAAATCTGCCCGACTTAAGTGAGTTTCATATGCAGTTAACAGCATGTAAATTTCCTAAATGTGATTAACAGCTTCACGCATGTGAGACCCATCAACCACTGAGAAAGCTTTCGTAAGGGAATGGGGGGGGGGGGGGCGGAGATCACAAATAAACAGATTTTCTTGAATTCTCCCTCTAGGGTTTTGTCTTTTTGTTATAGATTTTCATTCTTTCCACTTTCTTTTCTTATTTTAGAACTTAGTATTTAATGCTTTTAAGGGTTCCTGTATTATTGAGTTGAAGCAGAATAAATCTTCAGCGGGCTAGCTCTGATAGCAGGCCGCAGTATATTTTCTATTTGGTGTACTTCATTGACAGCTTATTAAAATGAGCTGTCTCTTGTATACCAATTTTGGAGTCCTCAAATCCTGAAAACTCTGTCCTTAATCACCTGTTTACAATATAAAGATGTTGAGTATTGGGGCGCCTGGGTAGCGCAGTCGTTAAGCGTCTGCCTTCGGCTCAGGGCGTGATCCTGGTGTACCGGGATCGAGTCCCACATCGGGTTCCTCGGCTGGGAGCCTGCTTCTTCCTCTCCCTCTCCCCCTGCTTGTGTTCCCTCTCTCGCTGGCTGTCTCTCTGTCACATAAATAAATAAAATCTTTAAAAAAAATAAAAAAAAAAAAAGATGTTGAGTATTATTCTCTGTCAGCGCCACTGATATACCGATGTCGTACCAAGTGTTACAGGGTTCAGGGGGTTTTATTATTTTTTATTATTATTATTTTTTTTATCATTCCCTAAAGTGTAGATGGGACTTTGTGAAGTCGGTGCAAGTTGTTGGAGGGTTTCTCTGATCCCAAACTCTAGGTCTCTAGCAGTTAAGCAGCCACTGCTGGGGCGCCTGGGTGGCTCAGTGGGTTGAGCATCTGCCTTCAGCTCAGGTCATGATTCCAGGGTCCTGGGATTGAGCCCCATATCAGGCTCCCTGCTTAGCGAGGAGTCTGCTTCTCCCTCTGCTTGTGCTCGTGCGCGCTCTCTCTCTCTCAAATAAATAAATAAAATCTTTTAAAAACAAAAATAGAAGAAGCCACTGCTAAGTGGCTGTTGTAACTACACAAAGAATTTGGCAGAGAAATCCAAGTCCCAGGACCATCCAATAAAGATAAATGTGGGGCTTGGGGCGCCTGGGTGGCACAGCGGTTAAGCGTCTGCCTTCGGCTCAGGGCGTGATCCCGGTGTTATGGGATCGAGCCCCACATCAGGCTCCTCCGCTATGAGCCTGCTTCTTCCTCTCTTACTGCCCCTGCTTGTGTTCCCTCTCTCGCTGGCTGTCTCTGTCTCTGTCGAATAAATAAATAAAATCTTTAAAAAAAAAAAAAAGATAGATGTGGGGCCTCCACAGCCCCTAAAAGAGCCTCATTTTATGCACTAAGAAGAGGAGGACAAACTTGCTTTCGTTGCAAGAATTGCTATGAGTTAGGTCCAGATGACTTCACATCTCAGGGCTCTGGCACTTGCCAATAAAACCTCTAAGTGCGTGCCTGTAGCTTCAGAGGGAAGTGTGGAGGGCGGGGGTGGGGAGGCGCTCTTTAGGGACGACGAGAATTAATGTAGTTGTATCTCAGTGTTTCTGACAGTTTTGTCTGCTTGTGGGCTACTATGAAATAAGTGAGAGGTCTCAGAACGGCCTCCTGGAGCCCTCACCGCACCCCCCGCCCCAGGGAGTGTACCTCTGAGAACAGTCAGCAGCAGGAGGTCAGACCTCCCCAGGGTACAGGCCTGCAGGGAGCCCGGGATGACAAAAGTGCTGTGTCTCTGTCTAGCACCTTCTAGATCCCAAAACTCTTTCACAGACGTTTTCTCATTTGAGCTTCACCACCTGCTTCCCCACCATCAGTGATCTCAGGGGCTGGGGTCACTTGGGGAGGCCTGCTCGAAGGCTTTGTGTGGCATGAGAGGAATGTGTCTGATGCCGCTGAGATCCCACCTTCTCCCAACGCCCCTGGTCTTCTGAGGTCTCAGAACACTTCGCCTTCTACCCTTTGAAGGAAACTTTCTATATAACCGCTTAAAATGGGATTTCTTCCCAGTGCCTGCCAGACAGTAAGTTCCTGAACAAAAGAACCATGTGCATATCATGTCTTCATGACTGTATTCCAGTTTTTAGCATAGTATTTGGGACCTTGTGGATGCCTAATTCTTACCTAACCCTCTTAAAAACACTAAATGCCCCATGGCATGGTCAAAACTCTTATCAGGGTCCTTGTGTCTATGGAACCAAATATTTTATTATCATATAGACTAAGCTGTTCCCGTTCCAGAAAAGGGAACAGAAGGAAGGGAGAGAAAAAATCTCATTTATGGAGCACCCACCATATGCCACCCGCTCTGCTAGATACTTTCTCTGCGTGTGCTTCAGCAGTCCTTCCAAAACATGTATGAGGTGGGGAGCGCCGTCTCCATTTTAAAGATGTATCGATCGAGTCTCAGAGACATGAAGCGACTTCCCCAAGTCACTGGGCTAAAAGTGGCAGATAACCCTAGCTCAGTGTCTGACGATGAAACTTTCCTCTTTACCAGGCAGCCTTCCCAGAAATTCATGATTATAGAGAAGAGGATGCCCAGAAAACAAGGATGACCATAAATAAGAGAATCACCTTTTAAAACCCCAAAGCTTCTAAAGAGTAGAGAGGACACACATTTTTCATCCAATGGCATTAATAGATTGTGATGTGAAGACAGGGATTCTACTCCCTCTGGAGCTTGGGTAATGATGAATCTCCCAGGTGCTGGACTCTGGTGGATAATTCCCCCAAATCTCTTCAAAACCCTGACCTTAGACCTTTGCCTCAAATATTCATTGGTGCTGGTCTTCTTTGCTCTCTTACCCTGGTTCATTTTCCCATTCTTTGAAAGTAGCCAGAAGCCAGTAATTTTCCCCGATGGTTTTAGAAGGAGACTGTGCTCACAAAAGGCACTCCTATGCCTGGAATCCAGTTTATAATTTATTGGACTAGTGGGTGCATATGCTTTTTAAGGGTCAGGTCCTTATATTGCCTAGAAAATCTGCAAAATGTTTTTAACCTCCTTTTTAAAATTTGATTTCTTTAAGTTTAATTAAAGCTCTCTTTACATCATCTTAGACAAATGCCTGTCGTGCTTTCTGCAACACAAACTTCAAACTCATTGTTACTTGGGCTACATTCTTTTTGGATTACATAAACCAAGACACTTTGGGAATAACAATCTCTCCAACAAAAGAACCAGTGTGCTTAAAGATAGCAGAACTCTTTCAGTGAACTGTTTTCTAGTGAGGATGTTGGAGTGGCCAGTATACTCCATTTCAAAGTACTGATTGGAGGGGTTTGTCTTAGGGATCTGGACCCATTGCACATGATGTCATGGTATGCAGTAGCTCCTTGCCTAAGCAAACCACTGCAGAGCACAAATGAAGACAAAAAGAATCAAGCTTTTGCAAAACTATTAAACAATAGCCTATTAGTTGTTATGGCCCCGAAGGAGTTTTACCTGATGTTTTATTACTGACAAATCTGTATCTACCATTATTCTACGTTCTCCCATTTCAGAAGTTAGATAATAAAAGAATAATGGAATAATATCTTGCCAAGCAAGATGTTCCATCTGCTTTTGTTTGTTATTTTTTCCCCAACCCATCGCCCACTTTCCCCAAATGCTTCCTCTAACGCAATAATTTTCCTTTAACACAGACCTATGATTTTAATCAGCCCATCTGTGTGGCTCCGTCTGGGGGAAAGGACTGAGGAATTAACGTTTGTTCAATTCACATTTTGAATGTAAGGGCATTTGCAAGCACAAAGTTCCCTCTGCAACTCAAAGTTAACAATTCTATAGGCCATCCAAGGGTATCTCAGTTCTCACCAACTTTTCCTTTTGCACAGCAGGGTTGTGCTAAATATTAGGCAAGAAATTTTGTCTCATCTGGGAAGAGAGATAATCCCTACACCCACCATCTGGATCGGGGGCCACTCAGATCTGTATTCAATAGTGACTGGTCCCCTAGCTGTTAGAAAGACAGAAGCCAAAATCAGGACTCTGGTGACTAGTCGAAACTAGATCCACTCAGTAGGGATTGTCACTAGATGCTATAAAACATTTTGTAGCCATTAAACCAACAGCTCATAAAATGAGTGAGATTTGGGCGAGCGTAAACATAGAACCTGTTAATGGCTCCACAAGATCCTACGGATTGGAAGGGAAATTAACGAGAGTCAGATAAATGGAATAGGAATAGGGATGGAGAATTTTCTCTTTAACACTTAAAGCATATGCAATGTGTTAGAATCACTAAATTTTAAGAGCTGCAAAAATTACCTGCAAACAAAGAAACTGAAGAGATGAAACATTATAACTAAGATTTCAAAGGTAGCTCCCACACCCCCCTTCACTCCGATTATCCCTGCACGTGAATTTGCTGTCGAGTGCACAAAGTGTACATTTTTATGCCTCATTACATAAAATGTGATGTCACAGAGTGACAGTTGCCAGGGGAGCTCTAATTTGGAATTGCCAATGTTATACACCTTAAGATTCTCAAGTATAACACAGCGTTAAAACTCTTCTCACTGAATTTCTCTAATAAAAAACACAGCTGTGAGCATTCATTCAAATATGTACTTACCATGTCTTATTCCTATGAGTAATCACTTCCAGATTCAGCCTGACATTTGGAACTTTGTTTCTAAATAGGAGTCTTTAGAAGTAACAAAGACACCTTTCCTTATTAGAAACAAAGCCAAACTCATGGTGAGTTTGAACAAACTAGACTAGGGATAAAGAATAAATCTAGTTCAAAAGCACGGACATATACTTGGAAATTGTTATTTGGACCTAAGACTCTTCTGTGTGCACACAAAAGGAATGCAAAGGACTCAGGACTAACCTACCAGCTCCAACCCAGAAATGTGTGCTTCATGTTTATCTCAACAGGTCATGCCAGTCTGAAAAACATTAGATTTAGAAAAATCCAGAAGCTATCTCAAAGCAGGGATAAAGAAGTCATCCCAGCACCAACCATTCCATTGAGAAATGACTTAAAACTTGACAATAAGATTACTTAACTTGCCTAAAACTAAGAAACGTAAGATCTTACTTGATTTGAAGAAAAGATGAGGGAAGCTGTAAATTCCTGGAATGTAAATGAGTTGAGATTTTAGTGAATCACCAGACTTTTTCTTTTTTGGAAGAGCATCCACATTTGACATTCAGCTCCTCTTCTGAGTGCTTCACATCAGAATTTTCCCTAGCACAGGTGAAATTCTCATGAAGGAAGGATGATGTTCTACAAAATGCGAGATAAGAAAATGGGAACATATTGAACAAAGATACCAAATAAAATAATGGCTGGTGCTGTGGGGTTGGGAACGTGGTTCGCCTCTTACCAGCTGCAAGGCTGCACTTCTCTTCACACATCAAATGATGTTACTAGCACGTACCTCTTAGTGTTGTGAGGAATACAGGACATATCCACGTGAAAGACAGTCCAGTGCCCACCACATGGCAGGTGTTCCTGACTATTGGTTCTCTTTGCTCCCACATACCAACCCATCCTCATTCCAGCTCTCCCCTTCTGCTTTATTTTCAAATGCCAAAATGTTTTAAGCTATATTCTCATAACTAAAAACAAAGTGGGGGAGTTATTATTTCTGAGTTTATTTTAAGACATGAAGCTGATCCATACCTTCCACACACAGGAGCAAGGCAGTTGGTGCCTTCTTCTTCCTCAGAGACATAGGCCCAAAGGGTGGGTGCAGTGAGGGACGAAATGGGTTTTATATTTGCTGTCTAACCTTGTAAGGTATCACCTGGGTCACCAAGTGATTTCTTTGATGTTCACAGGTAGTTCTAGAAGCCCCATGTTGTAGATTCTACCGGCACAACTCCATTTCCAAATTTCCCCTAAAAATTAGAAAGGAAAAAAAAGGTATTAGCTTCTACTGTATGAAAGAATAGAGCATCTAGATCTCCTAGGAAAGGTGAGTACAGTGAACACGCCGCGCCGTCTGGCAGTTGGATCACCGTGAACAGTTAGCCCTCAGATGCAATCTGTCCCTTGCAGCGCTGTCAGAATAGCTAATCTGTCATAAATCTGTATGGTCCCTAAAATCTCTAAACTTCCTTTTTGTTTAGTTGTGTTTGATTATTCCAATTATTTTAGTAGGTAATGAAGACATGTAGTATGAAATTCATAAGGTAGGAAGGAAGTCTTCCTAACTCTGAACCAAGTATTCCAGTTCCTGTCCTGAAAGGCAAGCATGACTGCCAGGGCTCTAGAATATTCTTCCAGAATTATACTATGCACACACAAAGGTACAAATATATACCAGTATTAAGTTGTGCACCTGAGTGCTGCATTTCTCACTTCCCAATATAGCTTGTCGCTCACTGCACGGGAGTCGTATAGGGGGCATAGTATTCCAGTGTGTGGAGGTACCACACTTTTCTTTAAACTGGTTCTCTTTTATGAGCTTGAAGTCATTCTTCAGTCTTTATTATTATCATTATTATTGTTACCCATTACTCCAGAAACTATTTTGGGAGTTCTACTTGAGTTTTACTCGTTTCATACTTGCATGACCATATGAGACAAATCTAAAGAAGTTAAAATAATAGTTCAAAAACTATAGGGATTTTTTTTTTAAAGGTAGACATTGTTAAATTACTCCCATAGAGGTTTTAATAGTCACACCACCAGAAATGCAGGTGAGTTCCTATTTCCCTACATCCTCATCCATATTGTTCATAGGCTGCTTTGATCTTTGCTCCTCTGTGATAATAATCTTTCAGTGTAGTCTTTGCTTACTTTTCTCTGGCCTGGTATCCTTTTGTATGTTTCCCTTCCCTCCTATGTGCTTCATTTCATATCCACTGCTCATGTTTCTACTGGATTGTTGTTTATATTAATTTGTATCTTTTTATATTAAGAACAGTAACTCTGTCATATGAGTTGCAAACTGTTTTTATGGTTTCTCATTTACCTTTGTATTTGATTTTTGGTTTTTGGTCACATAGCAAGTGTTTTTATTTTTATGTAAGCAGATTTTTCATTTCAATCTTTTAGATCTTCTGGGCTTTGTGTCACATTAGAAAAAACTTTCCTACTCTGAGATTATTAGTTTTTCTAGTATCTTAATGATTTTAATGATTTTAGTTTTTTTAACCTTCAACAATTGGACTCCTCTACTGTATTTGTGTAAGTAGCAAGGTAGAGATGTGATATTTGCATGATAACTGTCCATTTGTTATTTAATGAATATTACCTCTCAAATACCATTTTTTATCATATATTAAAACTTTATATGTATTTGAGCTTATTTCTAACTTTCTAAACTCTGTTCCAACTTTCTGCCTGCCTATTCAATGACCAGAATTGCCAGTTTTTAATTATTATAGCTTTATAATACATTTAGTAAGTCCTAAGTCCAGCCTACTCTCCCTTTCTCTGCTTTCCTTGAATTTCCCTGGATTTCTTACTTTTTATTTTATAAGTACTCTGAAATAAGCTTATCTTGCTGTTTCAATTGGAGCACAGGAAATTTACAAATTAACCTAAGAAGATTCTTAAATCTTTATAATGTCATGTCTTCCTGGCCAAGAACTTGACATGCTTTTATATTCATTCGGGTTTTCTTTTGAGTTCTTTATTTTTTTTTTTTATTTTTTTTTAAAGATTTTTTATTTTATTATTTGACAGAGATAGAGACAGCCAGCGAGAGAGGGAACACAAGCAGGGGGGGTGGGAGAGGAAGAAGCAGGCTCATAGCGGAGGAGCCTGATGTGGGGCTCGATCCCATAACGCCAGGATCACGCCCTGAGCCGAAGGCAGACGCTTAACCGCTGTGCCACCCAGGCGCCCCTCTTTTGAGTTCTTTAATAATGTTTTAAAATTTTCTTTATATATATTATGAACATGTCTCATTAATTATATTCATAAGTAGGCTTTCAATTTGGGGCTGTAACTGTAAGTAGAGATTTTTCTTCCACCATACTTTTATATTCATTGTTGGTTGTATTTATGAAGGCTCTTCATTCTGCATATCAATTTTTCACCAGTTTACTGAATTATCCTAGTAGTTTGTCAACCGATTTCCTGTGTTTTGCAAGTAAATAACATGCCAACTGCAAATATTCCTTCTTAATTTAGTTTTTAGCTTCTATTAGGATAAGCTAACTTAGGCTGCAGTAGTCAACATCTTCAAACTCTTAGAGATTTAGCACAAGCAAAGTACATTTCTTGACCAAAAAAGTCTGCTGTGGATCCAGAGGATTCTCCAGAACAGCGATCCTCTGTGTGTTGGCTGGGCATTCAGGTGAACCTTAACGGCACCTTCCCATTAGCACACGCTTCCATGGAGCCCATGCAGCAGAAGTGACGAACAAAGAGTTGGGTATCAGCAACTAAACCAGTAGACACACGCATCCCTTCTGCTTACATTTCATTGTTCAAAGCAAGTGACGCTGCACTCAAATCCAAGAGGAAGGGCAGAGCAATCCTACTGCACCCCTGGCAGTAGAGATCATTCCAGTGCAATGCAATGCAATGTGACTTCTCCCGTGATTCCTTTGACCAACTTAAAAAATTACCCAGTCACCCCCAGCAGAAGTAGCTCCTTCATTTATTTCTCATCCTGCAAGTAAAAAAAAAAAAAAAAAAAAAAAAAAAAAAAAATTACATGTGAATGATTCAAAAAAAATCATTTCAGATCTTGCTAAAGGAATCCTTATTAAGGTCCATTTCTGAAACATATCGGAGGAATCATTCCAAGCCTGTTTCCCTTCCTCTGTGGAATGTCCCACATGCCAATTGATCCATGTTTCTTCCAGGGGGCCACTCCATGTTCTGATCTTATCCCACCGCAGCATTTACCTCTTTGAATTTTTCTTCCATGTTCTATTTTTTTTAAGATTTTATTTATTTATTTGACAGAGAGAGAGAGAGAGGAAGAGCATAAGCAGGGGGAGCAGCAGGCAGAAGGAGAGGGAGAAGCAGACTCCCCCACTGGAGCAGGGAGCCCGATGTAGGACTTGATCCTGGGACCCTGGGATCATGACCTGAGCCGAAGGCAGACGCTTAACTGACTGAGCCACCCAGGCGCCCCATTCTTCCATGTTTTATCCCTTTAATTCTAGATTACTTTTTAGGTCTGAGAGAAGGAGAAAGACTTACTTCCTTTAAGCACTGTGTGTTTTATAAAATCTTTGTTTTTAAGAGATATGTGTAGAAAGGAAATGAATGTATGTGTGTATGCATACATATAGCTTTACCTCTCCACCTGCTCTCCTCAAAAGGCACAACATGAAAAATAAACATGCCCAAGTTCTCTCTAAATAGTTAGCAAAATAAAAAATGTTGGCATAGGAGAGATTCTACATGCCTATGAAAAGATTTTTAGGGATTATTTTCTTCAAATTTTATCCACAACAAGGTAATTACTTAGTTGGTAAACAGATACCATCCGTGTGACTTCCAGATCCTTCCTTCTTAGGGGTTGGTGTGGTGACTGTGATAATATAATTTCTGACGACTCATGTTTTAAGAATGCCTATTATATATATTTGGAAACTGTTTTCCTTCTTCCTTGAGCTTATTTGGGTCCATCAAAACAGAAATATATGTGACAAATATCCTGAAGGAAAGATGATTGAGTGGGAATATTTTTCATATAAGAAATATGGCAAAGAATCTAAAGGAATGGATTTTTAACATTTCCAAAATACCATCTTGATGGCCAATTAGTCAAAGTTTTTATTTGAATTATTCCCTTCTGATCAATAACATATACACAAGAAAATACCTGTTTTAAAGAATTCCCTGCATGATCAAAACAATATATAATTGCTACTTCACTTGACTTCCTTTGTCACAGAGCTAATATTTGGCTTTTCAACCTGCAACAAATACCTTCCTCTCCATTCTCTTCTGATTGTGCCATAATTAACACCAGAGAAGCACAAGTCTAACTATATATGACAGATATTTATTTAAAGTACCTTCTGCTGCATATATTAACATTTTTCTTTTACATTCTGAAGTAGCCTTGAGTTCAACACTAAAATCAGATTCACATTTCTATTATGTTAATAGCCCCATGCTAAAGCAGAGTATATCGTTTCAGAGAAAGTCAGTGAGCTGCATCACAATAATTGTGTGTTTACTGCATTGGGCAATTTAAGTGGGAAAAAAAAATGCTATGGAAATATGGCACCCTCAATCCCCTCTACCATCACCAAGGACAAACATGGAAGTCATATCCACACCTACTCACAATAATCGATTAGGTGCCCGATAGCCAGTTTCTTCTCAATTTCTGAGACAATGGAAATCCCCATTGCTTGAGATTCTTCACCCTAACATCATGGAGTCAATAATTTAAGCATGTCTATTGTCAAAGGGACCTTCCCTGTGAAGATAATCTGTAGGCAAGATTATCACAGGGTATAGTTAACCAAATTCTGGAAACCCAGACTTGTAAGATGTTTGCACGTGTGGAAATGAAATTATTGGGATAAAGAGAAACAAGTCTTATTTTCATATTAGGATATAAGATTTAAAATGTATCTCTTTCTAGGGAGAGATTTAGGTGGAACACATCAACAGTATCTACAAATTGAAAGACTTTCTGAGTGCAAAGTGTGTTAGATGTCATGAAGTTGTGTAAATGAGGGAACAGGGCCTCTGAGAGACACACAGCTGGTAGCCAATGGCATTTGCATTGGAACCCAGTGTCCTGGCCCCTCTGGATCCACTTTTCTCCATTGTACCACATGAATGATCCACCTCTGGTAAATTCATAAGGGAAAGCTGTCAGTGTTGGATTATAGTCTGCATCCCATAGGAATTCACTGTATCCCCTCCACACATGCTATATTGTGCCAGAAGCCCAGGCAGAGACGTCCAGCTGAAGAGCACGGATTTATTCACTGAAGATTGGAGCTAGAACCCCACCTGGTCTTTCTAGATTCCAATTTTCCCAGCACTGTACTATTTCCCTGACCACCAGAGGAAGAATAATACATCCTGTAGCCATTCCCTTTTGTTTTTCTCAAAGCAAGGTGGAAACAACCAGATCAGCATTGGCTCTTGCAACAGATGGTCAGAGAAGAACTTGGTAGCCATCACTCAAAAGTTAGAGAACCCAAGGCTTTCAGGACTCTGATACAGCATGGCTTCAGTACTTCAAAGCAGGGGATGCCCAGCAAATATAACTAGGAAACATACTCTTCCTCAGCGGCCATGGGATCACAATGGTTATCTGAAAATTCCGATTTCACCTTTCAATTTATCACTGAATCTCGAATAACTTGAACTTGTCATGGGATCTCTGCTCTGCTCAAATTAACCTGAAGAGAATATTCTGTCCTGTGTTGGCCCCTTACATCAGAAGCCCTTTATTGCAGCTACACTAAATTCCACACCCTGAATAGGGGTTAAGTAAAATTTCTGAGGTCCTAAAAATAAGCATTATATTTATAACGTTCAATAATAGTTAGAAATTGTACTTCTTGAAAAAAAAAGAAAAGAAAAATCATAAGGTTATTATGTGTGGTCTCTCCTTTGGTTCAATTTCTGAATAGTTCATCAAAAGCAGAATCTGGAGAAATATTCAGTCTAATTAAGGGCACTGACATGGATAGAGTAGAGTATGTTTCGATATTGTAAAAAATGTTGCCAGTGTCTTCCTGGTACATAGAATAAAAGACCCACCATAGTATTTTCTTTCATTTATGTAAGTTAATGCAACCAGAGGAGCATCGTTGACACTCTCGATTACAGAAGAGCCCAGGCTTCTATAAATCCATGGATCCTCGTGGTTTCTGTGTCTGAAGTTCTGCTGCAAGTATCCTCTACTCCAAGCCTATAGTTAATCTTACCATTGAAGGCTTCATGCATTCATGAATTTCTACATGAACGCATTTATTCCCTCACTCACTCATCCATTCATTCATTCATTTATGAGTGAGTGGTAAATGGTCATATTGTGGTCCAATAAGAGCTTGGAACTGTGGACTAATCTGTGTAATATTGACTGGAAGATCATGAATATCATGAACAGGATTAATTCCAGATTCTCTGCTTGAGACATTAATAGAAAAGGAACATTTTAGAGAAATGCCCATCTA
This sequence comes from Ursus americanus, assembly GCF_024610735.1. Classification (NCBI taxonomy): domain Eukaryota; kingdom Metazoa; phylum Chordata; class Mammalia; order Carnivora; family Ursidae; genus Ursus; species Ursus americanus. The sequence continues at coordinate 27,726,743 of NC_142157.1, read as the reverse complement.
GAGACCAGTTCTCATTGCATCTAACTCATGTTGGAGGGCATCCATTGCTATTAAGACACATAAGGTTCTAGAAGGAGGTGCTCACTAAGGAAGTTGCTATTAGGAGTATAAGATGAAAATAGGTGCCTAATTACAGCATCTGCCCCAGAGCAAGTCAAGACCTACTGGGAAAGGACAAAATTCCTTATGCTCTCTGGACCAAATTTTTTTCTTTAAGTGTAGAACTCTCTTTGAGGCCATGAAGAGTTGGTTCATGTGTGGATGGAAAGCTTCTATTTGATTCTTGAAAAAATCCAGAAGAGAACTGCTAGTACCAGACTCTGACTTTATGATCATGAGGAAACACACTAAGGTAATATCCTAGCTATACGTGCAGTCATTCTGGATTATGTGATTACCATGGATGTTATGAAATTCATTCTAAGCAATTGAATATCCTAAGCATCTTGAGTGTTTTTAATAGCTAGTATTATTGTCAGCTTGTGGCATACAGCACTCTTAGTTATGACAAGAGAATATTTTCCAGTCTGGATTGTACCACAAACTTGTACCATACCTCTTGATATTTCCCTCTTTGGATATTGAAAGAGTGGTTGCAATTTATAGGACTTGTGCCTTTTTGAAAATGTTCCTATCTTTTAAGAAACTAAATATAAAATGAAAAACATTTAGAGAGTTTTATAAGTGGTAGGAAAGATAATTATTTTCACAAAGCATTGATGCAAATGATAAGTTCACTCTTTTTCTTTTTACCATTTCCACTTGAACTTTGTTCAAACAATATTTTATAAGAGTTTATGGCAAATGGATTTTAATTGCCCTGATATTGTGTGTGTGTGTGTGTGTATTTCAAATCCTTGAAAAACATTATTGCAATGATGAAAGGGCTCTAGGCAGTCCCCAAAAAATGTTTGATCATGTTTTTTGGGGTTGTTTTTTTTGGGTTGGTTTTGTTGTTGTTGTTGTTGTTTTGTTTTTGTTTTTCTTAGTGTAGCTTCTCATTGGGGCAAATAATTACCAAATTTAAAAATAATTCTATTTTATTTTGGCAACTGACTTTTCCGAGAGTCAACTTCCAAATGTAAGGACTTCCCCTGTTGTCTAGACCAAGCAAATGAGATTCCCTAGGGACAATTAATGAGACTAAGACTGGGAGGGGATGAGTCAACGTGCACAGGCTCATCTGTCACTACCCCTCCTGCGTGTGGTGTCCTCCAGTCCACAGGAATAGCTTCCATTCCTGTATAGGTCACACCTCCCTGCCTTTGTGCACACTCTCCTTGCTACTGGAATGCCTTCTTCTGATAGTTAAAAGCTTGTTCATCGTTCAAGCCCCATTTCAAATGTCATCTCCTCCAAAAAGCCTTTCGTGGTCCTTTAACTCATCACTGCTTCTCCTGTACTGTGGGCATATTGCTTCCACGCTCTATTTAACACTATTTTATCTTGTTTTTATTTATTTTATTTTATTTATGCCATTATGTATGTCTCTGTCTCTCCAATGAGATATTATACATGCTGAGGATGAAAATTTTATCATATCTTTGAATCTTTCAGTCCTAACAATATTTGGACCATACAAGGTGTTCAATAAATGCTTGGCTTCAATCATTTTTGCAATTTTATGAAGCTATCATAGTCTTTCTAACCTATATGCCTTTATCCCTACTGTTTGTTCCCTCTGGCTGGGATACCTTCTCCCAAGTCCTATCCACTTTGCTACCCAAATCTTTTACTCATACATTGGGACGTCCCCAATTGTCATGCCCCCGTAGTAAATCTTCTTCAGTTATCCCCTTGCTCTCCACCAACAGCCAAGAGAAATTTGGGTCTGTCCTGTACACTTCCATAGAAATATCTATCTTCCTGAATCATGGCATGATTCTATAATGGCTTATTTACACAGTGGTCTTAGTAGTCTTACGAGTTCCTTGAGGACAGGAATCATTTCTTGTATCTCTGAGTTTCTAAGACTAGCAGAATAGCCATCAATAAATATTTGCAGAAGGAATGAATGAATGGATGTCAAAATGTAATTTAGCAGATAAATCAATACATCTTGCTATCATTCATGTATTATTTCCTCAATATGAAACAGAGAATCAAAGAAATTTAATTGACTAAGCATATTACAAAGTCTTTGACTTCATTTTCCTTCTACTTCCACTATTCATTGTGTAAGTCTGTTGGTCCAGTTATGGCAATGGATGGCTCACCCCTCAGCCGTCTTTGTTTTCTTCCACACTCTACCTGCCACCCAGTCCCATCTATTTGGCTGTGAGAAGCAAAGACGTTCTGACTGGTGATAAGTTGATTACATGAGTATGATATACCTTCTTTAGGGAACAAGAAAAGCTTCAAAATCCCTCTGCATAGAATATAAACTACACTATTGAGAATTTGTGGTACACCAGTCATAGTTATACCTAACTGGACATTCTAGATAAATTTGAAATTTCACCAACTTCCCGTAGTCTCACCTCATCAACAACAGTAATACTTTTATTTAGAAGGCAGCAGGTGGTCATGGAAAAAATGATAGACTTTGTGTACAGACAGACCAAGGTTTAAATTGGTACCTCCACTTCCTAGGGTGACCTTAGGCAACTGACTTAGTCTCAGTTTCCTCATCTGTAAAATGGCAGTAATAGAGTATTTTGTCATGTTGTTCCTAAGCAATAAACTTCATAGTACATGCTTGCACTTGGCAGTGTCTAGAAACACACTAAGAATTCTTTTCCTTCTTTCTATAGGTGAAACGCTAAAGAGATTTTAAACAAACTTCTCTTTATTTCAGTTGGCTCTCCCACATCCCTCACCCCTACCCCCATTATCACTTTTGGATAAAAATGGGTTAAAATAACTATCAAAACTCAACTCAGTATCCCTCAGGCCGTATTAGGTCTCCCTCCTTGTTCTCCTGAGGCATTCCATGTTATCTGCTATCGTAATTTATCATGCTGTTTGTTTTAATAAGCTTCCAAACTAGATCATAAACCCCTTGAGAGGAAGGACATTGCTTTTATTTCGGATTCTGAGAGCCTAGTAAGGACCTGAGGTCGGTGGTCAGTAAATGGTTGATTCTTCATTTATTCAATAGTCAACAAAGACCATCCTGGAATAAAAAAGACAACAGGAAGCCTGCTCGACATAGATGGAAGAGCGGAAAGAGGGATTCCTCTTGCCTTGGCAAGGATATTTATGAGCCCCAGGATTGTTGGTTTTCCAATTTATCATCCAAGGCAAGTCGCTCTCTTCACCAGTATTGCCCAGTTATCTTGTCCCTATAGTGATGGAGCAAAAGGGACTTCGGACAGGTCACACAGTGCACACCACTCTATGAATCTTTTCTCCAGCAAAGTCCCAAAGTCAAACTCAGATTACCTTAAAAATTACACTACCAAACAGACTGAGAGTGTTGCATGGTTGCCTGCATTAAATAATGATGTCACAGCCAGACTGAGGATGTCTTTCTAGCACGGAAACAACTAGAGAAAGAAAGTGTTTATTGAAATGCAAATGAATCCTTTGTGCTTGTTCTTTAGCTCTTTTGAAAAAGAAAATCTGTTAGAAGATAGCATTTGTGTTGTCCCCCTCCCCCCATGCTTATCTCTACCACGTTAGAGGGCACTAATAATACGAAAATATGGAAGAATCTTGGAGAAGAAATGCTTATTTTAAAAATGCAGACTTCCTCTAAAAATAGCAAAAGGCATAGTAGAAGTTCCCAGAAGGGTAAATTAACATTGGCTCAAAATCATTCTTTTTCCCAGCGGGTCCGTGGACAGCAGGGGTGTAGGTGGAGACGTGCCCTCTCTGCTTAGACCGGAAGCCAGGGAAGGGGTGCTTGTTGAGATCCCCAGGCCCCAGGCAGGCCTGTCACTCCACGTGGATTGCCTCTCAGCCAGCCTGGCGGCGGCTCCCCCTCTCAGGGAACAAGGACCTTCCTCATCTACATCCGCAGTAAACAGCAGTTGTGAGACTTGGAGCCGCCACAGCCCTCTGCGTCTGCAGATTAGAAAGTTCTCTTGAAATGTAAAATATTCAAAACTGGTTTAACCATCACAGGGCTCCCTTCACTGTAATGCTGAACAGGGCTGGGAGAGGACATAGGAGCCTTTCAGCATCTCACTTGAGGGGGCCCTTTGCAGGGTCAGATGACTGATAGTTATGTCATTCTTACAAATGCAAATTTTTGCAAAGTTGGACCACAGAGATTTAAATATTTTCTTGGTTTCTACCAGATAATTTTGTCCAGTGTTCTCCTTTATTAATCATGCATCTTAGAGAACAACATAGATATCGATCCCTGTGGAATCTCTTCTAGAGAAAAGAGCACTGGGAGTTCCTGTAAACAGACCCAGCCCTCTCCTAGGCCTGAAATTGAACTTCCGTATTTTACTTTATGTCTTAATACAGCTTCTGAAAGTTCTAAATTGCATCAGTCTTAAGTGGCAATTTTGGAGTCTCCATTTGCATTTTGAACATTTGACATGGTTACCGCTTAATGGGTTATAAATAGTAGACTCATATAGTCCATAGTCAGAAATAATCTTTCTCACCTGTCTTCCAAATGATCATTTCCTGCGCCTTGGCAGCCCTGAGGCAAAAATGCAGAAATGTGGACAACCTTCCACTCTCCACCCCGCAAACCCAAGCCTGGCTTTGTTTTCTACCAGGTGACAAAAGAGGTTTACCTGTGGCTGCAAATCTGAGGCTGCAGTTTAGGCTTTCTTGACAAAAGCATGTCTCCTCTCTCCCACCCCATGATAAATAGAATCGGTACTGCCTGACACTTGTGAACAATGGGTGAAATGGATATTAGAAAAATCTCATTTATCTTCTGCTTTATTTCTTGATAGGGGTCCTTGTCACTAGGGCTATTGTGTGACCAGCTCTGGAAAGGGCATCTCATTAGTTTTTCTTATCAAGATAGCAAGGTCCTTTTAAACAGCAAAGCACTTACATTTTAGATTCAATTAGGAAACTGCATTGTGTGTGTGTGTGTGTGCATGTGTGTGCGTGTGTGTGTGTGTGTGTGCACTTCAGAATATCTGCTTTCAGACAGAGCAGCGTCAGCTCGAGTCTTATGGACTCGGTGTTCACCGCGGTTGGAGGCAGGGGCCCACCCCAGTGCGCCGCACGCTGAGACCCAACATCCACTTCCACGAGGAAGTCCGATCCGCTAAGGATCTTCACCTGGTCCCTTGGTTTCACAAGAGGTGGAGTCAACCTGAGCAAGGTAGGGGAAGCAGGAAGCCATCTGCGTATTAAGGGATATTTGTAGATTTCTTTTCTGAGTTGGTTTATTTCAAAAGCCCCAAAAGCCCTTTCTGGCTCTTCGAGCTTCCAGGGGTCCCCTCAGCTTGCTCGGCCCTCTCTCGTGCAGCGGGCTCTTTTGATAAGTGTGCTTGGGAACGGCTCACTGTTGCCACCTGGACAACTGGGAGAACGTCAACAACTCAGCAACGATTTCGACTATGTCAGATGGAATTCAACTTTTTCACATCGTTTCGGGAATCCTAGCGACAGGCAGATGATGTGGGACAACTGCATCAGGGCACCATTGAGGAAATGTAGCTGATACACTACGAAAGAGCTCCTCTCCACCAGCAGCTGTGAAAACAAACCGAAAATGAAAATATCCTGCCAGGGTTGTGAATGATCTCCCGGGGATATTGGCCTCTTTTGAAAGCACAGTGATTCTTTCAGGGCAGTAGGATGCCGCGTAGCTCACTTGTGAAGTGGATACAGGAGGTTACGGGCTGGCACGATTGAATCCCCCCTTGATGAGTGCTGTTGAATCCCCTCTTGCTGAATGGCTATTTCGGGGGGGAAAAGGTCCATTTACTCGCCTCAGCATAGAGTCACCACCACTCGTGATTCCCACTCACCACAATTGTGATTAAGAAATGATTTGCTGAGGTATTATATGTTGGCTCTTTGAACATTAAAAAAAAAAAAAGGAAGAAGAAGAAATGATTGACTTGAGAGTGGATGAGATTCCAGGGTGCTGGGACCGTGCCTTGTTCACTGGGTATCTCCTGTGTCTTGCAGATGCCTGGCACAAAACAGGGGCTCAATACATTTCTTTTTTAATGGAAGAATGACTTAATGCAAAGTTCCTGTCTAGAACTTTCTTTCCTTTAATCAGGGAATTCTAGTCTGAGATGCCGCGAGAATGCAGTGAAGGGTAACTGAGTCTTGGTTCTGGCTTTGTGTCTTGCCTATTGGAACTGACATCTGAATGCCAGCTTCCTGGGGCCTCAGTTTACTGCCATGTGAAGAGGGGTGGGCACTCAGACCTTTCCAGATGTTCCAGTCCTAGTCCCTTGGCTTAGAATCCTGGGGAGCTTGACCTCTTATTCCCCTTTGAATGTGCAAATTCCTGGATTAGGGCTCATAGGCCTGTGGTTGCTAACGACACATTAGGGCTTGTGTTGGTCCTGTGTTTTCCTATGAGGCATGGCATCTGAGGCCATGTAGGTGTTCGGAGCAGCTACAAGGAGTGAGGGTCTTGAGTGAGGACAGAAAGGGAAGTAGAACACCGCCAAAACCAAAATGCACCAACCTCACAATTTCCCCAATGGCTAATCGGCAGACGCAACAAATAAAAGCAGAGAATGTTCCTGGGAACAACGAAAATGAACAACTCCATGCAAATGAAAGCTACATGGAATTGATACTAATCCCCCAATTTTCCAATAAAACCCAGGGCTGGCATTTGCCACACCCATGAAGAGCGCTTGGTTTCCTGCATGTTGTGCCTCAGTCCCTTACCCTGCTCCCTCACTATTTAACCACGTCTCTTCCGCTGCTACAACATTTGATAGTGTTAAATATTACAGCAGTCACATCCATCTTCGTGCATAATTAAGAAATGGATTAGATGCTTTGAAAATGAAAATTGCTGCCACGACTTCCAAGACTAGAAAAATTATCCAAATCCAGTATTACTTCCTGAGGTTTGTTCCATGGAATATTTATGACAAGCTGTGATAAAATATTGAACCGGGATGTTCTGACTAGAAACAGGTGCTGTCGAGGTGCCACATCATTATGTGGCACTTGCGTGCCAAGAGCCTGTCTCTAACATGTCAGCTTTGCTTCGCGCTCGCTCGGTCAGCTCCGCTCTGTCGGTGCTCAGAGTGGAGAGATGAGTCCAGCGGGGTGAGAGGTTGCCCCACAGGAATGATTTCTCCCGCCCTTCAGCGACCTGTGCGCATCCTGCCCATTCCACTTCCCGCAAGCCTCCTCCCTGGTGTGAGCGATGATGACCTGAAGAATGCACCACGTTTCCTGCCATGTAATGTCTCTGTGACTTTATAAATAGGGTCACAGACACATGTCTGCCTCTGTCCTTCTTGGATTCAACCCTGATTTCTAAGTCTGACAACTGGAGCTCCTTCTCGCAGCCCAGTCCTTGCCTCCTTGCCCCGCCTCATGCCCAACTCCACTTGCCCCATTTAACCTCCACTGGAAACCCTAACGCCCTTTCAGGGCTTGGCCGAACTGTTTCTTAGCTGTAAGATTTTTTCTGCCGACCCTGGTCCCTGAGGTTTCCTGTTCTTTGAACCCACTCCCGACCCCACCCCATTTATGGGTATGCACATTATCATTGCCTTTACCTAAATGCTGCTTTCAATTCGATCTCAATTCTTCTGCATGTTTTTGACAAAATAAGAACTCTTTGTAAATGCACACATAAAGGTGGGTAAAATTTAGCCACTAATTCCAAAGCCACATCTATAGCCGAAGTGCAGCTCTTACGTGAAGAGGATGACCCGTCACTAAACAATGATGGCAAACCATGACGACCACCACTTGGGCACCGCTCTACCTTTTACCCAGTGCCTCCATAAACTGCACTTCTCAGATTTTTCCTCCCTGACACCCTGGGTGTGGGTCCCAGGGCATGGGATACAGCTCCGAAAGGCAGGCAGGCATAACATATTTTAAGTCTCTTGATTTATTTGAAAACTTCATTGAATTTTGTTATCTCCCATGATAAGCCTACTCATTTTCTATTTGAAAATGTTGTAGATCACTCACCATTAAGTAAAAATACTAGTCCACAGTGATTCCCTGGATTTATAAGATCAGTTTGAAAATCATGAGGATGTCGTTGAACTTGATCCTTTTCACTGCTCTGTGAAAGAGGTAAGACATTTATTATTAATTCATTGTGATAGGAGAGAAGATTGGCCCTCAGCTTGATTTACTTCCCGAGGTCACAGATTAGTGACAGACCAAGATCCAAACCCAAATGTGTTAGCTCCAGACCCCATGTGAAAATTTCTTTGCCCCTCAAGAAGCTTCCAGCTGCACTGGCCTAATCTATGAAGTCGTGCCGTTTATCCACGACCAGCTGCTAAAGCAACAGATAGAACTACCTACTACCCCGGGACTGCGGACCCCATGCCCCTGTGGATTTACTCCACTGAGGACCGTGAGCACAGCTCTCAGCTCTGATCCCTTCTGCAGACGCTTCCTGCAGCCAGTCTAGGGACGGGGGCACCCTCCTCAGTCTCCCTGTTTATTCATGTATCATAGCCCGCTGGAGTACCTCACTGCCCTCATTACATCTGCCCTTCTCTACTCGACTATAAAGTCCTTGGACATAGGGATCACCTCTTCTGCATCTTAGCACATCTCCTTAATCGGCTCAGTGTCTGGCCTATCCTACATGCTCTTCTACACATATTTATCAAACGAATGTACTAGCTTACTCGTTTTCTGAAACCAGGAAGGGAAGGTTGGAGTGAATTAAAAAAAAAAAAAAAAGTACCTTTTCCCCAGAGCCAAAGCTAGAGCATAATTGCAACAATGAATACATAACACAGGTTGAGCCAGGCAAGACTAGGGCTTTTCTTCTTTACTGTATGAAATGATACATAGCATTCTGGAAGTAATGATCTGTGGCTTAAATGGGCCAGGTGTGTATTTTGATTCCCTCTTATTGCCTGTTGAAAAATATTTTATGGTTTTGTAATTTTGTTTCTTAATATCCAAGATGATTGACCATACTACCAGCAGCCAGAAGGAAGACATTCTTAAATGTCATGATTATTTATCCCGAAATATTAGAACAATTGTATTTGATATTTGGTCTTCTCAAAAATATTACTATAACTGCTTCCCATTTGATTCAATGATTGAAATAAGGCAGTGGGGTGGGATGGACAAGCTCTTTCCCATTTTTCTCCCCTAACCCTGCCCTGAGAGCCACAGAATTGAAATGTTACACGTACCTCACCATCTCTTATGATATATTATAACTTCTCAAAGCTTGAGATTTCAATCCTGGATTTTCAGCAGCCAGGCTATAACTGATTTCCCATCTGTTTCTCTTTGAAAGAGATACTATGTCTAAAGAAACCATTATCTCCTGATATTTTCACTCTGGTGAATCCACGGCTCCTCATAGATAACCCTACACACACTTACACACTCATAATAGCCAAGAATGGCGAGGCTTTCATTTTTCTAAATGACCTAATATATAAAACGTAACTACCTTTTCTGAATATACTTGCCTTCATGATCTTAGAATAAAAAAGCAGGTCCATTTTTCTATTGGGGAGGTTAGGAATTATAAGTACATCATGGGATGTGTCTTCTCTTTTATATTTACTCAGGTCAATATTACCAACTATTTTCTCTGAAAGAAAAAAAAAAAAAGACCTAGACCGTCCCCAAGATTGTTTGGTATATTTTACATATAGATACATCCTATAGAGAGGAATACAGCACCAAAAGCCACACAGCTTATCTTAGATGACAGTTTGAATTCACAGACATATCCTCTGTGTAGTAAGAGGCTTGCAGAGCAGATTCTAAGGGTCTAGAGATGCAATGATGAACAATTCTAGAAGATGTAAACAGATTCCCATTACCCCAGGTTTCTCCAGAGTTCCCCAAAACACTGGGTCCTGACTGCACACTTTCCAGCACTGTGAAAGACCCAGCATGCAGTGTAGATAAACTGAGTGTGCCCACTTGCTTCCAGGAATGCTCCATGCCTGAGAGTTTACATTCAGATCCCCCAGACTGTGGCAGTCCATCTGCTCACTTCTGCCACCTCTACATCGATTTCTGCAGGGAATGATTTAAGTGGCCGATTAGATCGATTCCTAAGACAGCTCAGCAAAGATATCCACCCCGCCATAATCTGCTCATTCTGTATGGATAGACGTGGGCTTAGCTCCAAGAACTCCAATTGCACTGCAATCTGCCGAAGACTTTCAGACTATTTAATGCTCTGTGAATACTGTTGCCGAATCCAAGGAATGATAAAGAACAATGCGAAGTACAGCCTTGTCCCTTAATGGTGTTTTATTAAAGCCTCAATTTGAGGCAATAAAAGAAAATTGAAAACAAAAATTAAAACAAAACAAAAACGCCCTTTTGAAAGCATTGTGAGCTTTCAGTCAAAGCAATAACTTGTGTAGAAATAGACAAAGAGCAAGACATCTCAGCAAGAGAAGCAAAATTCTTTTCATTGAGCACATCCGAACTTCTGCTATCCATCTTACTGTGAAAGTGTTAAATCTACTCATCTCACTCACTCTCGCTTAAAAAATAATTACCACAATTTTTTATAAAGTTGAAAATAGGTATACTTACGACCCAGAAATTTCAATCCTGAATAGATTCCTAAAGGTTCACAAAAAGGTCCGTGTAAAGCTATACGTAAGGCCTTATTTGTAAGAGGGAAAGAAAGAAAGAAAAGAAGCAATCTAAGTATCTATTAACAGGAAAATGAATATTTTTTTTAACAAAGTGGAATACTATACAGCATTCAAAAATGAAACAGCACCACAAGATACCACTTCACATTCTCTAAGACGGCTATAATAAAAAAGACAGAAAATAATAAATGTTGGCAAGGTTGTAGAGAAATTGAAACCCTCATACCTGCTGATAGGAATGCAACATGGTATAGCCCCTTCGGAAAGCAGTTTGGGAATTCCTCAAAATGTTTCACATGGGGTTACCATTGGGCCCAGCAATTCTGCTCCTAGGTATCTACCCAAGAGAAATGAAACTTATGTTCACATAAAGGACTTACATATGAATGTTTATAGTGGCATTATTCATAAGAGCCAAAAAACGAACACCATCCAGCTGATGAATGGATAAGTGAGATGTGGTATATCCATGCGGTGGAATATTATTCAGAGGAATAAAGTACTGATGCATGCTACAGCATGGATGAAGCTTGAAAGCATTATGTTAAGTGAAAGACGCCGGACATTAAGGGCCAAATATATATAAATCCATATATTAGAAATATCCAGAACACATAAATCTCTATAGACAAGACGTAGGTCAGGGGTCGTATATAGCTTGGTTGTGAGGAAGAATGACTGCTAAGGGGTACAGGGGGCTTTGGGGGGATGAATGAAAGTGTTCTAAAATTAGATTGTGGTGATGGCTGCATACCCTATGAATATAATACCAAAAAAAAATTGAATTGTATGCTTTCAGTGAGTGAATTGTATGGCGTGTTAATTATATTTTTTTAAAAGTTACAAGGAAAAAGTGAAATAGAAGCAAAGTTATCAACATGATTATTTCCCACAACATAATGTTAAGTGAGAAAAACAAAAGGATGCATGTAATATAATTCTAATTATACAAAGTTTAAATATTATGCCAACTAATACTATGTTTATATTGAGGATATATGTATACAGGTAATTAAGGAGAAATAAGAGGATGGGAAGGGAAAACATGCTCTGGAAGATTTGTAGAAGGTTTCCAACTCTACTTATAATTTATTTCTTAAGTTTGGTTGAGGATACAAGATATTCATTATAAAATCCTTTATGTCTTTTCAATTTTTTGAGCAATTTTGTAACAAAAATAATAATAATTACCAACGAGCTCATTCATCCAGAAGGATCAGCTGAATTTTATCAGAGTGTAGTTTGCCCTATTAGTAACTTTCTGCTCCCATTAATTAGGCTTACACTGAGTTGTAAGATCAAAGAGAAGTTAAATCCCCTACGAGTTTTGGTTGCAACCTTAACATCCCACTATAAAACTTGGAGGAAATTAGCAATAGATTCCCACACTTGCCCTATAAAAACATTAAGTCTTTAAGTTATCATTACTATTCCCCTGTTGAGAATGGTTACTTAATTCCTATCTTATGATATCCTTCTAAAATCTAAATATTGAGTCTTAAAAAAAAAAAAAAAGCCAATACAATGTCAGCTGTGAGCCACTAGGGCCATCATGGTCTTTTTGCTCATTTACTTTTCTCAGTCGTCTGCTGCTTGGGGTCTTAAGAGTGCTGGTGTATATGTTCCATCATAGACGGTCAAATAACTGCTAGCTCCTTTCTCTTTTGATCACATCTCCACTTTTTGATATTATCTTAAATTTCATACCTAGAGTCCGAAATAATATTGACAATTTAATAAGTGCTATCATTCATTAAGCTATTTAATGAGAATGCTTTGATTTTATTAATAAAATCAATATAAATCTATACATGCTGGATCTAGGACCAGATCTACAGACTAAGCAATTTCATGTATCCATTTAACAGGACACCAAAATCTTGCCCTGTTTGTCAATTTTAATAAATGTTTTTGTCGTCAAAGTATTTCAGATCTATTTTTCTGCATTTTTTTTCAATTTTTCCGTGGTAGAGAAAGACTTAAATTCAGCAAATTTGACCTTATAAAATATATCTTATATTGTTACACTTCTGAATATATGAGTATATTCTCTCTAAATTCATTTTGGTTCTTTTCCGAGTCAAGTATTTAACATGTTAACTGGCCTAATAGAATGTGCTTCTCATAGAGTGTATGTAGATGGTCATTAGCCAGACTTGTCATGTTCTAGGACTTTGTACTTCTTGCCCGGATAACTCAAAGAAAATGCCAAGTCTTTTTTGAGACTTGTAGGATCTTCAAGCGAGAGGAGGGAGCATTTTCTGTGGTTTGCGAAGCATCTGTAGCATCTTCTCTACAGGTGACGCCAAGCTCCTAAATCAGTCTGCATTTACTGTTTGAGGTGCTTAAAGTAATGAATGTTCACCAGAAGAATGCTTAAAATTTATGTTTGACTTCTGATTATTAGAAAAAGCAAGCATAAGCTACCTTGTCTCTTGTAAAAATGCTGTTCAAATTATTTTATTGAATATAAAATGACCTCAAGAGCTTGATAATAAGGGTTTTGTTCTTTAAGATTTTCTTGACCCATCTAATCCCTCAATTCATAAAGAAAACAGGCGCATATCAAGGAGATCATGCCCTGTATACAAAGAACTTGCCAGTGTTTTCATAATGAGGGGATCTTCTTGCTATCAGGTTAGTTGGTGAATTGTTTGCTCTTTAATAAAATATTTATGTTTCCAAGTCTAAAATGCCCTCAGTGTTGCAATATTTAAAGGATTTTCAAAGTCAGTAATTACGAATAAGTCCCATGAAAGTTATTTTCCTTTCGTGATTACTCATTGCCAAAACACCGAAGACAAGAAATCCATGCTTCTCCCTCCCACTCTCCTTTTTTTCTTCATATCCTTCTCTTTAAATCTCCCCCCCTCATTATGGTGATTAAGCATGGAATTCACTGTGGGCACAATTAAGAAACTGGGGAACTTTCTAATTCACACCTTGCCTGCCCATTGCAGTGACTTCCAAGGTATGGCCTCACCTCCAGTTCCCATACCCTTGCAAGCCATCCTGTACCCTAAGTAGCACTGGATTCCTGACACACAGAGCTGAGCTCGTCAGTGTGGGGCTTCTTCATGCCCTCAGCTCCAGCTCCATCTCAATGACCTTTCCCTCGCCCCAATCAGCCTCTCATCCAGTCAGTCCCACCAACGTTGCCTCTCAGCTACTCAGATTCTCCAAAAAGGTCTCAGGACCACTCATGTATATTCTGTGATAGGCTGAATGTCCCCCCCTCCACAAAGATGTCCACATCCAATCCCCAGAACCTGGAATAGATGTGATGACAAAGTGGAGAGAAAGTAGGAGATATGGTAGGGAAAACAGAGATGAGAGCTAGGGAGAGACTTGAGGATGCTGTACTACTGTGAAGATGGAGGAAGGGGCTATGGGCCAAGGGAAGCTGGGGCCTCTAGAAGCTGGAAAAGACAAAGAAAGGAATGTGATCGTTGGCCTTCAAATCAAAGTTCCCCAGTGATCTTTGCTTCTGTCAGACTGGTTTGCTAATCTGATAAAGCAAAACATCAATAGATGATCATAACTTAATCATGTTTCCCAGATAACAACAACAACAACTACAACAACAACTAGGTATGATGTTGTAGCAACACTGCAAGTGTTATTATCCCAAATTAGAAATAACGAGGTGGAGCCTCAAGGAGGATAAGCCAATTGCCAAAACGATAGAGTGTGTGGGAGCAAACATCTGGTTTGCCTAAATCCAGAGTTGTCCTACTTTAACAGGGCCACACTGTGTCTTGCGGTTTACTAAAACCATGGGTGTCTTATTTCACATATCGCCTCCTTTTGGAAGCTTGTCCTAGTGCCCCCAGATGGGTCTCTCCATCCCTGTCCATTCAACATCTGCTGTGCCCAGGGCGGTATTTAGTTCCACCCTGGTCCGTCCAAGGTTCTGTGACCACAATAGCCACAGTCAACTCCTTCAGCACATTCTTAAGGCTGAGAAAATGACGAATTTTCCTTCATATTCCTAGCATCTGATTCAGTACCTGCAATGCTACGAGTAAACTACCAATGTTTGATAGGAGAAAATGAGTGAATGATGACACTTTTTATATTTTTGCAAATAAAGTGTCATCAAGAAGAATGATTTATGTTACATTCATTTTTTTTAATGCAGTCAACGGAATCGGCACTATTTCTCTCCTTCTCTCTCTGCCTCTTCTCTTTCTCTCTCTCTTAATCCAAAGGAAACCTGAAGTAAATTGAACCCAAATGGAACGCTCTATAGAACAGATGCATAGGGGGCTATGGAACCAAGCACTTTGGTGATTCACTCTGAGCTACCTTCACCACAGTCCCTGTTCAACACAAGTTTATGATCAAAATAAGCAAAACTCAGAAAAAGATGCCTTTCTCACATCTGCTTTTTTTTTAATTGAGGCATAATTTACACACAGTGAAATGCTCAGATCTTCAGTGTCTTCTTCAATCAGTCCTGATGAATGCAAATCAAGGAAAAAACATTTCTATCACCTCAGAAATTTCTTCCTGCCCCTTTCTAGTCACTTCCACATTCTTCTCCAAAGTAATCACTGATCTGATTTCTGTCACTCTGGATTAGTTTTGTCTGCTATAGACTTTCATTTAGATGGAATCCCATAGTGTATACTTTCTTGCGTCTGGTTTCTTTCATTCTGCAGTATTTTTGAGATTCACCTCCGTTATTGTCTACACCAGTAGTTCATTCTCTTTGTTGTTAAGTTGGGTTCCATTTTAGGAACACACCACAGTTTACATTTCCATTCTTCTATTGATGGACATCTGGGATTCCAGGTTTTGGTTTTTGTGAATAAATCTGCTCTGAATGTTCTCGTCAAAGGGTTTTTGTGGACATATGTTTTCATTTCTCTGGGATAAATACCTAGGAGTGGAATTACTGGTTCACATTATAAGCATATATCTGCATTTTACCAGACGGATTATATGCACATAAATTTTAGGATATACAAGAAATAAATTATTATAATTGTCCTATGAATGTTAGTGTGTTGCGATAGTAGACTTAGTTACCATGTGTCTTGGGTCATGTTCTCTTGCAGTAGAGGCTGAGACAGGGATTCTTGTGGAGGTCATATATGGAGATGGTGCCTCTAGGAGGAACCTGTCAGGGAGCGAGGGAAGCAGGGTAGGGCAGGGAAGAAGTTAAGTACAGAGGTGGTTTCACCTGAAACTCAGCTTCACCCTTATCCCACCAAAAGTTCTAGAGCATCTCACCTTCAGGTAGGAGAGCTGGACACTTCATAGTCATTTGCTGGAGACAGCCCCCCTCCAGGGCAGTGGAGTTCACATGTAGGGAGGAAATTCCCAGGCATCTCTTTGGGTCAGTGGATCTCGTGGGCACCGAGGGTAATTCATTAGAGAAGAAAGCAACTGTGAGCCATGAACAGCCAACACGCACAGCAGCTGGGTGATGGGAGCATCGGCCTAGTCAAGGACATCTGGGCAGGGCTCAAACAGCATCCATTCTACCAGGTCCGTCACTAGAATGCATCAGTTATTTCCACACCACAATGTACCTGCATTGGCTCAGGATAGGACACCCCATAGGCTCACCTCTGTGGCCCAGAACCCATGGCTCCAGATGACCAGGCTTAGTATATACCTGAAAACTTGCATGATTTCCCAGTAAGGAGAAAGCCGACAGTATCTGTCAACCTCGAACTTCTGCTTAGCGACCTTGCACTTCAGGGATGATGCGGCTGCTTTCCGAGATTTCAGCCCTGACGTAGCTCCTAGTGGTGGCTGTTTACCCTCGTGTCCTGGCGGTTCAGGCTCCGCTTCACAGCACAGATCTGCAGGCCTCGCCGGCGTGGCAGCCATATGAGGAAGGGCGTAGCTTGTGAAATACATGTGCCTAAGAAGTCTCATTTTTTGCGCTAAAAACTGACCCCCCACCCCACCCCCCACCGAGACCTGGTTTTGGAGCAAGTGGTGTCTTTCTTTGAGGGATATTTTCATTCTAAATTGACAAAGTAGGTACAGAAATGAGAAAGAAAAGGTCACAAAACAGCAAGAAATGCATAACTTTTTTTCCAGCCGAACGAGCAATGGTGGAGGGATCCCTCGGCACAGGGACCTTGGGGGGCATGGCATGATCTAGTGGCCCGGTGGTTCTGCTTTCCGACACGTTCATTAGAGTGCACATCACCACTTGCTGAAAGAGAGGAGTGTCACTACAGCATCAGAATGCATCCATGGCAACTCGATGTCGAGACGTCTTTCCATGACCTTCATGGCACTTTGTGTAAAGGAAGCCCCATTCCAGCTCCGCAGTCTCAGCTCCACGGTTCTGGAGGGTCTTGTTCTCAGCAATATAAGGAGCTATTGTTCCACTTCTTAGAAATAAGACGGTGGTGGGAATGAGAGCTGTTATTGCAAACTCATCATAGTTTATTATTTCCCTCGAAGAAAGGGAGGAAGTCCTCAGGCAGGCTCAGCTGAAATATTACAGGGGCTAAGAGGTGAGGTTGAAAAACCTTTCATTTTAAGCTTGCAGCTGCTGTGTACACTCAAAATACTGCGAAGGAAGGACTTGCCCAAGAACCACAACCATGAAATTGAGCCACGTTTATTAATCTTTGGTTATTTCTCTGTGGCGGTTCAATAGCAAGCAGCCACACGTTAATATTTCGGGCTGTTCGAGTGGAATAGTCTTAGAAGTTTCAACTCATCCCCAGTTTCCCCAAAAGAATAAAAATGCAAGAAAAGGCAGGGCATTTACACACTGATGAAGAGGAGGTGATCTTTCAATTTGAAATTTTGGTCCTTCTCAAAGTCCTATGACATTAATTTCAGCTACGAAAGCTGTCCAGTTTGATAACTGTGGCCCCAAGAACGTCTATGTCAGCAGCTGAATCAAGGGGGAAAAGAGGAAGAAATACCTAAAGTTCATTATTTTTCACGTAATTCCCAGTTGTCAGAAAAGAGAGTAAGACAGTCTGTGGATAGAGGAAATTACATGGAAAGGTGATAAGCGAAGCCTCAGTTGGCTGACCCATTGAAAAATATCTCGAGGCAGATTTTATGTTTGAAATGACTTAGTACTGATATCAGAGACACATGTCCGTGGCCC